>NC_133756.1:101150550-101450550 GCF_036562045.2 Rhinolophus sinicus | reverse complement strand
TATACAATTCCTTAAAAATGTGCTGTCTCAATGGGTCTTTCAACCCCACTAGAGGGTTGGCAACACTTAAATGCATCAATAAAAGCACTTAAGAATTGTTATCTAGCAAAATGAAGACGGGACTTATGGGTAAGTGATGGTCCTCCCTAAAGCAGATGGAAAAGCAGCAGACAGGAAGGAAAGCATTGAGGGTGAGAGAAGCAGAAGCAAAGTAAAAGATAAAAAGCTGAAGGGAGGAAAATGAGAGAAAGACGACTTGAGCGTCAAGATGTGGGGGGCAGGCAAAGAGACCACAGGGTAGTGGTGTGCGGTGAAAGGGTAAGTGTCAAAAGGGAAACCATCTTAATGCCATTCTCCAGACTGGGAGGCTCTGTGGAACATGACATGTCCTAAGAAGTTCCTGTTTTGTTGTTCTCTTTTTCTTTCCCTCTGCTCATAAGTTTATTCTTTAAGCTCTCTTCTATTTTATTTTTCTCTCTTTACAAATTCCCCTGTTATAAATAACCCAGGCAATGAATCTCAAGTCAGCCTTTTTTTTTTTTTAAGATTAAATATACTGATCTGAGTTGTCTGAAAATCTACTGTGTGTTCTGTCTTATACATGCATGTAACTAGACTTCTTTTAGAAGATCGCAATCATACTAGTGTTCTTTCCATGCACTATAAACAATTCTAAGAGTTCTGTGAGCAGACCAGAGCTTATGAGCTGCCAGCAGATCTTCAGGAATCCAGTGCACTCTTCAAAACCCCCATTTATCCCTGATCTCAAATTTAGTGATCAACAGGATAGAGGGGAATCAAAATCAGTGCTGTGGCCTGAAATCTCTGCATTCCCCTTGATCTTCAGTGACAATGCTCACTGCTAAGTCCCATGTCCTCAAGAAGAGGATGTGGGTCGTATTAGAACTGGCAGCCGAGATCCTTTCCTCATGGGCACCAGGTGCTTCTTCACTCTCAGGTCATAAGAACTGTTCTAAAGAATAGGAAGCAGACAAGCAGAGGTGAGTCCTATCCTCTGTCAAAGAAACTAAGGGGACTTAATATATATGCAAATAACAGCACAGATATAAAAGTGAAAGGACAGAAGATCCCACATTAAGGGACAGTATTATTGTTGATTAAAATTTACCTGCTGAGCTGAATGTTTAGGACATCAGGGCACCTAGCCAGGGTAGGACAATGATAAGCATGAGAGGAAGGGGTGGAAGAAGAGAAGAAAATACAAAGACGGGGAGAGAAGGAGAGGTTCTTTTTTAAATTTCACTGCCTTCTAATCATTAGTATCCTTTCGCTAATCATAATTAGGCTCCAGGATCTACTGAGTGAGACGGTTCTCTTACAGTCACCTTACCTTCTCAATCCAGCCACTTTCTTTTGACTGATTGAAAATTCTTTCCACTGTTTCTTTAACTTGTTCATTCTCAACTTCTTCTGTCCTTGCCTTGGAGCAACATTCTTGGTACAGCTTGAATTTAAAATGTTTCAGTTTATGATAAATTTCGGTACGTTTAGCACAAATACTGCCAACAATAAAAACCTAAATAAAGAAATAAACACAATCTGACATATGAAGTGAATAATATAGTAATGAATGTACAGACTTTCTGGTTTTAAGATTTTAACAGTAGCATCTGATAAATGCATCATTTGTTTTTTAAATGTTTACACCATGATTCCTTTGCCTTCTCTTATTGATACAACTCAGTTAACAAAAACTGGGTACCTGCTATGTTTCCAGTATTGGGATGAACAATGCAGATACATGAGAAAGATATACTACCTGTATTAGGGGAGCGTACAGTCTTGGAAGAAAAATGATCATGAAACAATGTATCAAATGCTACCCACAAGATGCTGTCAAGATACAGAGGCGTAACAATTACCCCAATCCAGAGGAGGTGATCCTTAACTAAGTCTTTAAAAAACAGAGTTTGGGAAGGAGGAGAAAAATGGCTTGTAAGACAGAAGGGCCGGCACACCTCAAAGCAAGAAAAGCATGCAAGCTATTGAATGTACACAGTTACTCAGTTAAAAATTCCCGGATTACAATAAATTTCTAGCTTCTAAGCAAAAACTGAAACAAGCTTTCATACCAATATTAAGTATTGGCAGTTTATACCAAATACATTTTTCCTAAAAAATGTTGTAATGTAAACATCTTTGTGTTTAGTCATATTTGTGTCCTTAATTAATAGAGTCTGATATGATTAAAACACACTAATATTTTAGAAATTATGTTAGAAAACTATAAGAATTTTAATTTCTATGTTTACATGGACTTCTGGGATTCTATAATTAAGAAGGTTCATCTTGCGAATTCAACCAATCAGAACATTTCTCTTTTAAAATACTTTGAATATATACTGTGCAATACACACCTATAGCTGAAATAGGAAAACAATGTCACTGTACTGACCAAATTAAATATAACTGTACCTACAGTATTTCACTCATTGTAGAAAATGCAACATAAAGGGCTCCAAACATCGTAACATAAGCAATTTTATATTCGTGGAATAACCTGAGGAAACTTCTTGCTAACTTAAATATTTGTTTCTGTGTCTAAATTCACTAGTGGGTTATGCTTTCATGAGTTCAGTACAAGTGGTATAGTAATAATATTGATCTACGTAACTTGCATACTATTTGACAAAGAATTGTACTGTTTTTCTGCAATGGATTACACAGGTGATGAGTTCAAGAAATAATCTAAGAGTATATTGGCAAAAATGAATGAAAGTTAAATATAAAGACTGGCAACAGTCAGGTTTGAAGTATCACCTTGTGAAGACAGTATTTAGGACATCTTAAAGTCTTTCTTAAAAAAACCACTGAAACCTGAAGAAAAACATGTTCAAATTTCTGTTCATGTTCTGTGAAAACCTTTCTGTTTTTTAGGTCATTAGAAATAATCAGGTTGTTATTGTACATTGCTTACATACTCTAAGTATCATTTCAACATTATTATCAAACCAGTCATATCACTTACAACAATTTATTTGCCAATACCGCCCACTTGGAGGAAAAAGAAACCACAGTAGTTGCAGAGGCCACCAGGGGTACCCTGTGTCTCTCTACTTCTACCATCAGAGTAAACTGTGGAGGAAATCTCTTATGGATGTTCTGGATAAAACACAGTAGGAGCATAATGTGATTTTCACTTCCATCATACTGCAGTCTATTTTTCCACAAAACAAGGGGAATTTATCTGTACAGAATTTTTAAGTTGGGAAAAGAGGGAAAGAGAGGTGTTTAAAATCCTTATTTTGTTTCCCTGTTTGAAACAAAAATACCCATTGAAAACATTAAACATTACATTTACTTCTTTCCATTTTTAATTCCCACCCTCTTGGCATCTACTTTCACTGATGTAGGTCAATTAACCCAAAATTACCTTTAGAATAGTCTCACACTATTTTTTACCAAAATGTGATCTCGTTTTATATGGAAGAGCCTAAACCATTGTGAGTAAGACTTCATAGAAACACTAAAGGTATATATAAGCTGTAATACTGCAAGTGGACCTCGCCCCTTACCCCGCCCATTTTCATGCATTGTTACAGCCTGTTATACCTTATGAATTAATGTAAATACAACACAGTGTACATTGTAGGATTCCATTTATATAAAGTACTAAAACAAGTAAAATTAACTTATCCTGTTGGAATAGTGTTTAAATTTTCAAAAATGTATTCAGAGACTACTTTTAATTATCTAATTACATTTCTGGACATCAAGGACACTATACTAACAAGACAGTAATCAAAATTGCCAGAGATAGAGAAATAAATTCTGTGATGACTGTTCTCAGAGTAGATAAGCAAAATGACACATTAATGATTACTAATCCACGGTGCAGGGTTAGCCTAGTTCTATAAACTGGTAAGTATGAGGATAACTGAGTCATGTCAGTTACCAACGTAAACTAAGGGATCTGACATATACAAAGAAATAATTGGAAACAAAGCTAAAAATTGTCACCAAATTTTCCTAAAGCAGAAGATGGCGAATTGCAAAGCAATACAAAGAATGTGATTTGTAATTTATTAGATACAGCATGTAGAAGGCAAGGAAATATAATGAAAATACATTTGCGCACATTTGTAATACCCAGCTAACTGTAGGTAGCTTTTCGAGGCATTTCTCTAGGCCCTCATTTATATATGGAAGAGCCAGCTCCTATGGAAGTTAAGTGTGGAGAAGAAAGAAAAAATATCCTCAAGGAAAGAGGAAGGATGGGAAAAAGTTTGTTTTCTCATCCTAGGTCTCTGGAAATATTTAGTGCAATAGGCCGAGCCAAGGGATTCAACTTCCTGTTGGCCTGTTTTTTGTATGACACATTATATGTTGCCATTTGCCTCAAAATTATTGCCTCTTCCCATTGGATCTTAAGCATCTTCAGGAGCCTGGCCAGACTCTGGGCAAAAGTGAAAATTAATTCAAGATTGCCATCAGTCCTCCCAACTGCCTTTCAGATTTCACATCTCCCCAGGTGACTTCCTTCTTGTCTATCCCCTCAGACTTCACCACAATCTGGTGGTCCAGGCCTCTCATCTCAGTACCCTACCCAAGACTGTGTCACTAAAGCTACTCTCTTCCGTAATTCCACTGTCCATCAAAGTATCCCTTCTTTAAAAGAAGCCAATCTCAGGTAAGAAGAAAAGTTTTATCATTAAACAAATTTCACTAAGAGCATTCGTTTAAAGTATTATGTGCACCTTAAAGGAGAACCCCAGATAACCCCACGGAGTTTCAGTTTTATGTAACCAGAAGCAGCAACACAAAATGGAGAATCAGTTTTCAAAATAGCCTGAGGGTGAGCGTGGGGTGAGCACAGTCTCTTTCATGCCTTGGATTAAAACCCAGTTTGTCTTTTTCTCCTTTCCTTTTCTTTTTCCTTTCCCTTTCCTTTTCATACATTCACTGACACTGTAGTTTAGAAGGATATAAAGTAGATTTTAATAAGCTATTCTTCCTTTAAGGGAAAAATTACTTAAAAATTTAATATTAAAGAATTTCAATCATACTATCTTAATATACACTATAACTAGTTTAATGTTTGCATATAGCAATACGTACAAAAATACATATTTTTACAAAGATATATATATACACACACACACACACACACTGCTTATTATTTTACTTTTACCTAGCTTTATTTCATAAACTTCATAAATATTATTTTAGTGGTTGTATTATATTCTATCACAAAATGATGGTACAGTTAGCTTATTGTATCAGTACTCTAATATTTCATTTGTATGAGTTCCATTTTTTATATTATAAATAATGCTTCAATAAACTTCACGATCATGTTATTTACTTTTATTGAATTACTTCACCAAGGACAAACTTATAGGCACTGAATATGTATAGCTCTGTAACTCTGGCTACATATAGCTATCCAGTATTCTGAAAAGATACATCACATCTTTTCCTTCTCTAGGAATCTTACTTTCCATGAAACTGCTACTTTCAATGCAACCTTGACAAAACTGTATTTTGTCATTTTATTTAAAAATATTTCGCTACTTTAAGAGCTATCAACTGGCATATTAAGGTAGTTTTAATTGTATACCTTTAAATGGAGAATAATCATTTTCCAATATATTTGTTAACTTTTATATTTTTCCATTGTGTGACTGGTGTATTAATGTTCTTAACTTTTATTTCATGTGATCTCTTACTTTTTAGATATTTGAATCAACTATTTTATATAGAATCTTTATTCCTTCACAGGAATGTCAGAACTCCAGAAATGGCTTTCTAATTCACACTCCTCTCCATGATTAGTTGTAGAGAGCAAAGAAAGTGAATGTACAGCAGTATTTTTATCTATACAACAGAACATGATCCTTAGAGTGTTAAATCACTTATATTAAGAGTCTAACTGTCTTATCTCATAAAGTCATAGATAAATTTTTAAACAATGGGGAAATATGCATATGACTATGTTGAGAGAAGAAATGTGTTTTTGTAGTAACTTGACAAATAAAACACTGAAAGTTAATTCTGAATTCATTATCCCCATACAACTTTCTAAGTGATTCTTGCAACCCAGATTGTTCAGAGGGATCCGGCCAATTATTGCCCAATAACACTGAGGAATCATATTACCTAATCTAGCAGAATGCAGATAAATAGTGTATTTCTATTTTAATAATTGACTGGCAGTATTTAGAGTCAACTTAAGGTCTCTAACTAGTCCCCAAAACACACACACCCTTCATGAATATACAGGCTTACCTGAGGAAGCTTTCAATTTTAATATTTTTACATTTATAAATGCAACACTTTTATATAGGTTAAAAAATAAATAGTAGTAGACTGCATTTACATTTTTTTCTCTTCACATTGTACTGCGTTGCTCTTGTTTATCAAATACTTTTCTTCACTATTTGAAATATTTTCTTCAGTTTTGTCTATTCATTCAAAATTAACAGCACTTTAACTATGTGGTAATTGCTCTAGACTCTGACACACTTCTGATATAGTCTAGGTCGAAGCATGGCTTTCTTTTAATTCTCATATTAGGATGAATAGTCATCTTCAATTATTAGCTTGTGGATTGTCAATTTGGTATATTATCTGCCATAAAATGTTCCAGTTGGGTCAAATTTTCCTTTGGACTCAAAGGGGATTTCTGCTTCCCCTGCTTTAGTTACCCCCATTTCATCCTCATCCTGTACCCCCTTCCCCAACCCCCCTTGGGTGATATACTTAAGAGAACATGCATGGATTTTAGTATCTCACTGAATTAGGAGTGAGTCTCTTCATAAGGCATATTTTTCACATTTTAAAATTGTATCCTCTTTCCCTGTATTTTTTTCCTTTTTCTAGTGTTTTCTCCATTTGTGAAAATAACTTAAGGCTATTTGTGCAAGCCTATGTATTGAAAATTTCTAAATACCGAAAACTAAAATGGGAGAAAAAAAATAATACCTGTGTATCATGTGACATGAAGTTATCTGTTTCCATAGTGCTGGTGTTATATAGCATTCCTGATAAATGCACTGAATATTTACAGTGGCGATGCAATCCACAAGCTTGACAACAACAGTCTTCAGGGTTCTTCATATGGATACTCACATTGGAATAATTTGCTACCCGCTCCTGAAAGAAAAAAAGAAAAAGGCGGAGGGGGATAATGAAGCTTTAAAGGATTAGAAGAACAATAACAAAATAAAACAAAGAACCCAACCAAATTAAAACCAAAATTAGGAATCACAATAACAGGATAAGATGCAAGAGCAAAATACTGGTATTTCTAACTTTAATACTGAGTACATAGTACGTGTTTGACAAGACACTTTTAAATTAAGAAAAAAAAAGAATTTACAATTTAGTCTATTAAATAAAAAGAAAACAGACAAGGAAAATCATTAGTTTCATATCCCTCATACTTATGAGTTACTACTAAGCAGTGTTCTTCACAGATTTTATTTCTTTTCTTTCTTCTCATCTCTAGTGAGTGTTACTGAGGTATTAATTAGTTAAAAATAGGAAAGAATGAACAGCAAAAATTCAGAATATAATAAAAGATGAATCCATTTAAGTAAGTCAAAAATTGACAAAAACAAGATCACATTTAGTCTCCATTGTGTGAATATTGTGTTTTCCAAAAAATATTCCAGAAATAATTTAATCCTCCGATAGTGACTAACATACTGTGAAAATAAACAAGTTGGAACTAGGATTGCTAGGTGGCCAGTATTAATATGGACGGTGTAATAGATGACTTAGCAATGAGTAAACAAACTGAGAAAATATTTGGCATTCATAAATAAGCTTTATCAAGCTGTGAAATTACATGTGCTTGAGTACTTTTATTTGTGCTCTAGGCCTGTGCTAGATAACACTGTTCTAATTAGTAGTGTAAATTAGGTTTTACCACAATATTTGAACTGTACACAAAGAGCATATTTTAGCAGGGTTACTAATACACGTCCACATTCTCCATCAGCCAGATAGCAATTAAGTATTCAACACACTGATGCTTCCTTTTTACATTGTATGATTCACAACAATATTGTGTTTTATTTACCTTTAATACTTCTCATATTTCATGACACTCATGACACATGTCACTTACAGGCTGACATTCAGAGGAAAGAGGTGACTAACCACTGTCCCTTCCTGCTTCTGTGTTGCTCACGGAAGCACATGCTGAGCTGAAAGCTCGGAGACTATGATAAGCAGAGCATTCCTGTTCACTCACAATGGACATAGAAGGCAAAAATAAACTTTTTGGGTTCAGCTATTGAAATATTTGTTGTTGGTTTATTTTGTCTGTCATGTTATTTAACTTTTGCAGCATAATCTAGATTATCCTGACCAAGATTGTACTGAATCATTTACCTCCTAAATCTTTAATATTTTCTTGTATCTTACAGTTATTATTTCAACATTGGGTTATCCAAATTCAGCATCACCTTCCACAGTATGGTAAAGCTAATCCAGCATAGTGGTATAGGTTTTAGAGTAAGAGTAACGCTTCTAGGTATAAATGTATTGGCCTGGCTAATGACTAGCTGTGTAACCTTATTTTAACTCAATTTTTCTGAGTCATAGTTTCCTCAACTCTAAAATGGAGGAAATAATAGTGCCTTCCTCATGGGGTTAACTTTGAACATCAAATACAATACTTTGCTTTGCATGTAAATTACTTGGTAAAATTAATGGTCAATGCATAATGCTGTTTTTCTTTCAGTGCAAGTAAAAATATTTATATTATGTTCTATGAGCTGTACTATCCACTTTGCCTTCAAAATAGGTAAATATTTCCCTTTAAAGTAGGTGAATAGTTTCTGTATCTAAGGAAGAGTTTAGAGAGGTTAAAAACTCACCCCAAATTAAAAAGGTATATATAGTGACCCTAAATTCTAGCCATCCCCACAAGTGAAGTCTTCTGACTCTCTTTGCAATCCTATAACTGTCCCTTAAACCTAAACCATCTGTGGCTAATTTATCATTAGGTAATTAAGGCTGAACAGTCCTGGGTGAAGCCAAATCCCCTGACATAAATAAGGCAGAGTAGCTAATGATTTAAGTGCTGGAAGGACTGTAGGGAACTTGAACTTCTCTTGCCATTTTTCCTCTTGCTAATCATTAGAAGATAGAATGTGAGAAATACAGAGAAAAAGAAAATCTTAAAAATCATATCGTAACCCTCTACTATTAGAGATTATAAAATAGAAATCTAGAGGATAACATGAAATGAAATAAATCTTGTAAATTTAAAAGATGCTTTACCCAAATTGGTAGAATTACAAAATCTTTAAGGTGGAGAAGGATGGCAAAGACAACCTAGGTGAGTATTTCCCAAATTATATTATAGGAATCAATTATCCTAGAAGGTGTAAGTATTTTATGAAAAGGAGCCACATGGTAACACACAAATTTGACAATTATTACATTCTACATCACCCTCTTAAAAATTTACAGTATAAATTCACATTATTAGTGTTCCTTAAAAAGTCCTTCAGCTAAGTTCAAGTTAAAGCCACTGTTTCTCAAATTCTTTAACTTCTTTTCTGAAACAACAATTAACATCCTGTGAGATAATCTCTCATTTGAATAGATGAGCTAAGCCCTAGAGATGTTCTGAAGTTATTCTTCATTCCAAACTACTTAATTATAGGATAGATATGTGTAAAAGATTAAAACAGTAATAGCCTTTAGAAGAG
The DNA here is from genome assembly GCF_036562045.2 of Rhinolophus sinicus. Classification (NCBI taxonomy): domain Eukaryota; kingdom Metazoa; phylum Chordata; class Mammalia; order Chiroptera; family Rhinolophidae; genus Rhinolophus; species Rhinolophus sinicus. The sequence continues at coordinate 101,440,861 of NC_133756.1, read as the reverse complement.
GTGAGAAATAATAAGCTAATTATTTAACAAAGAAAAATGCTGATAATTTAGAAGATTATTCAGTCTGACGGAATACTGATATCCTGAGAGGTCTTTCATACACCCCACCTGCCACCACCCAGAGATTCAAAAACAAATAAAACTGTGTACCTTATATTGCTCTTTCCAACGACTTCTAGAGAATAAGTTGTCTAGACGAGGCTGAACAAAGCGGTTATCCAAATAATGAAGAGATGTCATCATATCTTGTGCATATGATTTTTGCCGGGTGCCATCTGTTCAGAGGAATAACAATAACAACAAAAAGACCAATCACTTTGCCCTCGTGACATATTTAAATAAGTGAATACTTAAAGATTTCTTCCCATAATTTTAGGAAGATATTTGGTTGATAGAAGTATTTTAAATTAAAAAAAAATTAATGAATAAAAGAACCATTCCATCAGCGCATTAGGGGAAAGAAAGAGCAACAGGCTTTCTCCTAATTGTTTCTTGAACACATCAAACCGACTCTTTCCTAATGGTCTTTGCACTTGCTATGCTCTCTGCTAGATCCATGTATTATATCCTCCCTCCTTTCAGGTTTCTGTTCAAAAGCCACCTCTTGAGAGACCGTTTTTTGACCAATTTAACTAACAGACTTTCCTTTATCGCTCTCGATCTCCTTACCCTCCTTGTTTTTTTTTTTCAAGAACTAATCACTAGTTGAAATCATATTGTTATATATTTGTTTATTCATTATTTGTCTGTCTTTCCCATTAGACTTTAAGCAACACGAGGGCAGAAATCTTATGTCATAGTCATTGCAACATCCCCAGCCCTCAAATAATACCTGGCCCTTAGTTGGCACTCAGTAAATATTTGTTCAATAAACTGTGAATGAAATCTTTTGGCACTTATCTGGATATTCATCAAACATATTTATAGTCTTTATTAAGTGCCAGATTCAGTGCTAGAGGCAAGGGATAAATGTATATATAAGGTATGTTTCTTGTCAGACTCTTGAAAGAGAGGAAGGCAAAAATACATTTTCAGTACAAGTATGAAAAGTGCATACATGAGTACATCAGTACCACCATCCTCAGGATAATGACAGCACAAATGAGGGAGTGACAAATGCTACTTGAGTGGGTCATAGATAGCTTTCATGGTGGAAATGATATTACATTCACCTGGAAAATGCAAGGTAGAAAGGGATTATAGTCTAAGGAGGAACAGCATAAGCAAAGGCACAAAAGCATAAAACAGCACGTAACTTTTGGTGAAATTCTAGGAGCTTAGGGAGGCTGGGACAACACATGAGTGTTGAACTACCCAGCTGTTTTATGAGTGTGTGTCCTCTCTCTTCAAATTCACCACGGACTCTCCAAGGGGTAGAACCATCACGTATTTCTTTTATACTTTCTACATTTCACAAATAATAAACACTAACAAGTTTTTGATGTGAATGGACCTTTGGTACAGTTGATCCTAGAGGAAACAACTGGAGGGCCTTGAGAATAGGTCTCCTTCATTTTAATATATAAAATAGTGGAGTTTTTAAAAAACTGGGGGAAAAAATAGTTGTTCCAATCATATTATTAACTTACCATACAATGTTTGCAGAAATGATTCATCTAAAGCATTGATCAGAAGAGCCTTCACAACTCTTTCAAAGTGAGTATAGTGGTCACTGAAAGAATCTGAAATTAATTTTAAATAAATGTTAGGATCTAGTAGACAAAACAATTCCCTGAACATAATAGGTTCCTTTCTCCAAGGCTAAGAAATTAATACTATAAATAGAAGAAATCACTTAATTATCCTAATTTTATAGCTGCCTAAGTGACTTCTCTAGTCATTGAACAAATTTCCATTTCCCAGATCTACTGGCTTCTAATTCAAAGTTTCTAGTTGTTATTTCAAATAATCTTCACTTTCCAAACTTATTAAAGGAAAATTAAGAGACATGTTGTGAAAACAAATCAAAATCATCCCCTGTATACCTAATTATCAGCTTGACAATTAGAGAGGGCAAGAGAGAAAACCTATATGCGTGGATTGTTCAGTATGTACATGAAATTCCTGTCTTATTCCTTCTCTCTGAAACACATTACATATAAAATTGTCCATGAAATTACTCCCCTAGCCGGAACCCCAATGGCTATAAAAACTCCATGTCCCTTTCTGATGCCCCAGATTTAGGATTTTCCACATCAACTTAGAAAAGTTATATCTACTCTTTCTTATAGCAAACATATAAGCCTACTTTCCCACTAACTCAATCTGGTCCATGGAATCGTCTGTTTGATGAGCAAAGGTCCCTATTATTTCCTATTCCATTGCTCTTGGGTCAAGGATTACTATGGCTGTGGAAATATTCTCTACCAAACATGACCCTTTCCTTGATCTGAGTGGTAATCATAGAACATTTGCCCTCCTCTGGCCACCTGTGGAGACATTTAAGAGCAGCCTGGAATATTTCAGGAAAAGTGGAAGATGCTGAATAAGGAATTAAAGCAAAATAAGATTTATTATTAGCATCCATGAGTGAATTTTGACTTTCCTTTCAGTTGAAATAAAACAAAGATGGGATTGAACATGGAGAAACCATTTTACCTTTATTTTAGTTATTAAAAGGGCTAACTTCTTTAGACTTTAGGGGATATTTTTAGTATACATTCTTTTGTAAGGAAACACCTTATTGAAGTACTGAAGTGACCGAAAAAAAAGCAGTAATGAAACTAAATGACGACTGCAGATAATTCACACATTAGAGGGCCTATGATCAATTGAAAATTACACAAGAACTGATTATAGCCATTTATGAATATCTTTTTAAAAATCAGTAGAGCATAATTGGAAAATGAAATAATACTTCAATAGACTTCATGTCTGACTAGACTTTCATCAACTTCTGGATATAGTATTTTAGTGCTAGTACCTAATTTGAGTATTTTAATGCACTTAAACTTTATCTACCACTTCCCGAACTGTATTAAGGGAAAACTGTTTTAGGCATATTAATAGATATGTTGAGAAAAAAATTAAAATTCATTCCCTGAGCACTAAGTTTAACTATCATCTAAATTGAAATGAAACTTTTTATCTCACTGAATTTTTATCAGTCTCGAATGTGCTAATGCCCAATGTTATTCTCCTGCTATAGTTTTGGGGAACTGCTACTCTATTTCAAAGACCCTAATAATAGAGTCTCTTTAGGATTGGGAGTAAAAAGAAAGGGCAAAAGATCAGAATCATCTGGAGAGTTTTTTCCCTAACCACAGATGTGTATCAGGAGCTCCCTTAGAAATGTCAGGAAAAAGACCTCAATTTCATTGTGCTTGAGTGGAGGGGAGGGGTGGTGGAGAAATTATGTTCCTGGTATCTCAAATTGAAAAAAAAAAAAAAAGGAATTGAGCAAATATATGTCAGGCAACATTTTATGCACTTACACGCATTGCTTTATTTCTCACAACAAGCCTACAAGGTACTATCATGACCCTTGGTTTCTTTTTAGTTGAAACAGATACAGAATGAAAAACCTCCCTAAGATCAAACAGCTACTGTGTTTCCCTGAAAATAAGACCTAACCAGAAAATAAGCCCAAGCATGATTTTTCAGAATGACATTCCCTAAACAAAAGCCCTAATGCGTCTTGAGCAAAAATCAATTAAGATCCGATCTTATTTTAGGAGAAACACAGCAGTAAGTGTTGGAATCAAGGTTGGAACCCAGGCAGTCTGACTCCAGATTTCATGCTGCTATCCCCTAGATAGATATTGTTCTGCATGGACACTATCAAATCTGTTAGATTTGATACTATTATACCATTTCCCCCAAAATAGGACCTAGCCGGACAATCAGCTCTAATGCGTCTTTTGGAGCAAAAATTAATGTAAGATCCGGCATTTTATATTTATTACATTATACATATTTATATTATATGTTATTTATATATTAATTATATTAACTATATTAATTATATTAATCACATTGTATTATATTATACTATACACAGTATTATTATTATAGTAAAATAAGACCAGGTCTCATATTAATTTTTGCTCCAAAAGACACATTAGAGTTGATTGCCTGGCTAGGTTTCTTTTTCAGGAAAACATGGTACTTCAGAACATTTAGAAATTTTAGAATTGGATGGAAAAATTAGAGAAAATAAAATTCAAATCTCTCATCTTAAAATTAAGAAAACTGACACAGTGATGAAATAATGTACGCTAGGTCACACAACTAGATAGAGGCAGAATCAAAACAGAGCTCAGACCTTCTCCAGAACTTTATTCAGTGCTTTAACTCCAATAATGGATGGGTTTCTGTGGAATATCCTAGGAATATTGTTTGTAACTTTCTTCCATGATTATAAAAAAAATTTCAAAAGGACACAGGAAAAAACTAACAATGTTTGTGTTTATGCATAACTTGATTTTTCCAACGTAATCAATATCCCCACATCCAACCACTGAATAGTCTCGTCATTGTGTTGATTTTCCATGCATCCTTTATCATACATTAATTTCATACACACACACACACACACACACACATATATATATACACACACACACACATATATACACACACACACACATATATACACACACACATATACACACACACACATATATATATATACACACACACATATATACACACACACATATATATATACACACACACACACACAAAGTTTTCCCAGCACTCTTTGCCCTTCCTAATGAGCCATCATTCTCCTACCAGTACTACACTGCTTCACTTATTGCAATTTTGTGGTAACTTCTTGTATCTGGTAGTGCAAGTCCTTTTGACTTACTCTTTGTTTTTATTCTTATATATCTGTTCTTCCAGGTAAACTTTATGATTGTGTTATAAGATTAAATAAAACAAGAAGAAATAACCTTCTTGTACTATTTATTACCTTCCAGAAACATGCTGAGTCTCCCCTTTTATTTTCTACTTCACAGTCAAGTTTATTCTTGAACCTAGAAAGCCATGCTTTTATTCTTAAGATTAGGCATAGGAACTTTATTGTGTTTGCTAGTGTAAATGGAATTTTCTCTCATTACACCACGTAAATCATTATTAATAGTATACAAGAAAATTATTAAGTTTTACGTATTTATCGTGAACGTGGTCATTTTCCTAAGATCTTTCACTAATTCAAAAACAGTCAGATTCTTAAATATTTGTGCAAAATGAGTTTCCTGGGACATTACAGAGCTGGAGAGGAGATACTGTTCGAGAATTCCTGGGCACTCACTGTTTACTCCCCCAACCCTGAGGAGGATGTGGTCTTGTTAGTGCTAAGCTTATTTCAAGAACCAAGATAATGTTTATAAATATTCTCTTAGGTATATTTGTTGGTGTACTTTCTTCTGGAATGGAGGTGTCAGCCCAGTGTAAAAGGGCAGAGGTAGAACAAGAAATTGGCTTCTTTTTCTGCTCTAACAGATCCTCCCCCGAAAGCCCACATAAGGAAAAAAGAACATGAGAAAATTATGGAAATATATGCTGCATCTACTCCTGCTTGCAATGTATTTGTATCCTTTCTCTTAACATCCGTATCCTTGGTTAAATAAATCAGAATCTTACAGCTTGTGTATATATAATCAAATTATGTTCAAATAATGTCTTTTCCTTTTCAATAGTTATATTTCCTGTTTAATTTCATGTCATATATTATTCAAAAATATCTATAACAAAGAATATTTTTATCTTGTTCTTCATTGTAAAGAAACTATCTCTAGTGTTTCATTATAAGTATGATGTTGGCTCATGGTTTTTTTTTGTTTGTTTTTTTGGCTCTTGGTTTAAAATATTCTTTGTCATGCGAAGGACATATGCTTGTATTAGTATTTTAAATATTTCTATAAACTAGATATGGACATGGAATTTTATCAAATGCCTTTTTAGAATTTACTGAAATTATGATATAATTTTTCTTTTGACATATTAATGTTAATATGGCACCTAATATTACACCATTTTTAATTTCCAAAAAGAATAGTTAGATAACTTTTCTTTATTCGTGTAATTAGAAAAATATTTCCTTCACATGTCTATTTGTGAATCTGTTTTTATCAACTTGTTGGGATGTGTGCTTCTTTAATCTGCATAAATGGTGTGTTCAGCAACTCAAGAATATTTTCTTCTATGACATTTTTAAGTTCCCATTTCCATATGTTTTTCCATTAAAAAATAAGGTATGCCTCTTAGTACATTAAAATCTTCTTTTACATATCTCACTAAAGTTATGTGATTTTCTTCCTTCAGATTTTCATTTGTTGTATATACCCTCCACAGGAACTTGTGAAATAGTCTTTATTTCTATTCCTTTATTTACTAACTTCTCCCTCAGAACTGATTTCTTTTTTTTCTCTATGCTAGAAGAATTTCTTCTATACATCACTGAAGAGATTTTTCTGTACTGATTTTCCTGCTCTTTACTTCTTTAAATATAGATTGTATTTCTGATGTTATTTTTCAATTTTCTGGCAATTTATCCTTAGTTAGCTCTCTTTCACCTCAAATTGTTCTTTTTGTAACGTCCTATGTCTTTCCCACAGATTGCAAAGCAAATGCTTTATACAATTTTCTTTTGTTTCCTTAAATAAAACATTTTTCACAGACATTTTCTTCCTCTGAGTCTTCAGGGCAGTGTTAACTTTTGACTTTGTGCCAAAATATTACACTGGTACTTTTCCTAGACTAAGAGGGAAATTTCTAGGATTTAACATTTAGCATAAATGATTGCAAGATTGTTCTTAGGCACACTCTGTGCTGTTTTGATAGAATGAACCTCTTTCTGTGCTAGGTGAAAACTAGTTAACATTCACTCTTAGTCTAATTTCCAGTATTCTGGTAGCAAGTATTTATCTAGCAAGGCACTAGAGATATACTTTTCTTATATTTACTACTTGGTTCTTTGTCACTCTGAGCATATAACAGAGTATTGGAAAAAATAATCTTCAGTGTCCACAAATCTGAAAGTTATTTCTATCTACCTGTGAGTAATATTTTTGGTGAATATGCATTACAGATTTGGGATACGATAGACCACTGCTAGTGTGTCCCTCTACTTTCTATCATATCTTTTCTGGGAATCGCAGTCTCAGAATAAATATAGAGAAATACTAATAGGGAATGACGAGAAAGGAAAAGGACTGTGATTGTCTTCAAAGGCTGCAACTATATAGCAGAAGTGGAAACTAGCCTATTCTGAAGTGTTACTGATGCATCTCTCAGAGCCAAATGGCAGACAGTGAAGGTGACAAAACGTTTTCTTACAGATAAAACTGTTCTCTTCAAAAAGGTAAAATAGTATAAGCCACTGATTATGACTATTGGGTAATAAATTTGGGGTTAGGAAATGTTGCTCCTAAATTTTGATGATATGTTGAATATCACTATTTGTCAGTGTTCTTATAGAGATTGGGGAGAGAATGAATCTGGGACTACTAGCCTAATTACAACCTAACCCAGGCCAGAGTGGGTTTCATAATTCATCATATAGGTTATCGCTTTAATGAGAAAATATATTCTGATTTTCAAATGCAAGAATTAATTTATAGCAACCTTTAAAACACAATCCTTTGGCAAATTGAAAACTGCCTGCATTTAATTTTACTTATATTCATAAATGGCATAAACATCGGTAAGTATTAAAAACATTGACCAAGTCATAAGTTATCACTGTAAAGTATGTGGGTTTCTTTCTTCTAATGTTTTAAGAAATCTGATCACATCTAACATTTCTCTGTCTTGAACTATATGAGATCCAGGAGCCTTCAGCCAATATGCTTATCTTAATCACCCACCCGTCCAACTAACAAGAGTTCCCATAATGTGCCACCAACTCTAACGGCTATTAGGAATACAAACAGAAGTGAAGTTGATTAATCATTTAGGTTAGTTTTTTAGTGGGGGATGCTCTCTTGACTTTCTTTATTGAGATTTACTTTTTTACATACCATAAAATTCATTCTTTTTGGTGTTTCATTTTATGACCAATGCATATAAAGTTAGGTAACCACCACCACAACCAAAAAAACAAAAACAAACAATTTTACAACTAACCCAAAACTCGTACTACCTCTCAATCCTTTAGTTTTACACATATTGAGTCTGAGGTGTCTGAAAGACACTCTGATGAAAATGTTTAATAAGATGATGAAAAACTGGGCCATAGGCTTTGGAGAAGTCTGTACTGGAAACACAAGTTTGAAGATTTCTGCCTGTAGACTGGGCTGAAGTTATGGGAGAGTGCCTGAAGGACATGCAAAATGAAGGCAGCTTTAGGATGGAACCTTTAGAAACATCAGTATTACATAGCAAATGGAAAAACAGGAAAGCAATATTATAAAGGGAAGGGCAAGAAAGACTGGTACCCTAACAGCTAAAAAGGGAACTTTCTGAAAGTGAGAGTCGTCAATGGTTGGTGGCAAGGCACATAGCAATACCAGGTTAATACAAGAAATGAAGAGCATTTTGGCAACTAGGAAGTTACCACTAACTTGAGTGAGAACAATTTCACTGGATTGATGGGTTCAAGAGACTGAGTACAATGCTTTGTAGCATTACCGGGAAACTTGAACAAAAAGATAAGATTTAGAATAGTAGGTAACGGAACATGCCAACTCAAGGGAGAAAAGGCATGAGTATGATTACAAGTTAAGGAAAGACAGCTTGTATGGACAGAGCCAGAAGGAGAAATAACACACAAAATAAAACGTATCCTATAAAAAATGAGTAATATCTGCTTCTGAAGTAGAGATGCTCAATAGTAAAAGTAAGCACAGAGCTCCTTCGTATTTACCTAAATGAGGTGAAAACTTATGTCCACAGAAAAATCTGTCCATGAATGTTAACAGCAGCTTTATTCAGAATTGCCAAAACTTGGAAACAAACATGTCCTTAAAGAGGTGAATGGATAAACAAACCATGGTATATCCATACAGTGGACTATTATTCAGTGATAAAAATAAGGTATCATGCCACATTATGACATGGAGGAAACTTAAATGCATATTATTAAGTAAAAGAAGCCAATCTGAAAAGGCTACATGCTGTGTGATTCCAACTATAAAACATTTTGGCAAAGGTAAAAATGCTATGGAGACATTACAAAAATCAGTGGTTGCCAGGGGCTCAGGGGAAGGAGGGATGGATAGGTAGAACACAGGGGATTTTTAGAACAATGAAACTATTCTGTATGATATTGTAATGGTGGATACCTATAGTGTCATTATACATTTGTCAAAATCCATACAATGTACTCAGCCATAAAAAAGAATGAAATCTTGCCATTTATGACAACATGGATGGACCTAGATGGTATTATGCTAAATGAAATAAGACAGACACAGAAGATCAAATATGTATGATTTCACTTATATGTGGCATCTAAAAAACAACATAAATTAATAAAAAAAAAACAGAAAGAAACTCAAAGATACAGAGAACAAACTGATGGTTGCCAGATGGGAGGAGGGTGTGGGGATGGGTGAAGAAGGGAAAGGGATTAAGAAGTACAAATTTCCAGTTATAAAAATGGTTATTGGGATGTAAAGTATAGCATGAGGAATATAGCCAATGACAATGTAATAAGCATGTATGGTGCCAGATGGGTACTAGACTTTTTGTGAGGATCACTTCATAAGGTATATAAATGTCTAATTACTATGTAGTACACCTGAAACTAATATATTTTATGTCAGCTATAACTGAACAATATTTTTTTAAAAAAACACCAAAAAGATCTATAGACTGTATAATACAAAGAGGAGTGAGCCCTGAGTTAAACTATGAACTACAGTTAATAATAATAATGTATCAATATTGGCCCATCATACCAGACAGACCAAACTAATGCAAGATATTAATAACAGGGATATTTTGTGTGAGACCGGTTATATAGGAATGCTCTGTACTCAACTTTTCAGTACATCTACAACTGCCCTTAAAAAAGCAAAAGCAAGCATAGCAGTGTAGAATAGAGAAGGAAGTTAAAATAGTTCCCACATGCTAGACTTTTATTTTCATTAATTAGCAGAAGTGGGTATGAGTGGGTATCTCTGAACAAATGTTCTACCACATTCTACACATCATAATTCTGAATGATGGGATACCTCCCAATTGAGTTTCCCTGAGATTCAAATATCCAGGTGGCAGGTGAACCAATGCCTATTGATTTAAGGAAAATAGTCATTAGTCTTCAATATATAAATGCCCATCACTGGCATCTCTATAACTGAAAAATTTCTTGAAATCTATTTTATTACAAATCATGAGATCTACATTGAACCATGTTACACTTAATTTTAGTAACTATGCTCTTTTTTAAAAATTGGGAAAGATGCATTCTTTAAAAAAAACAAAATGTATATATCCAGCAGCCTGTTTCTACCAGAGTTGTAAAACATCATTAAAAAAAAAAAAAGTCTTCGAATTTATGTACAAGTATAGGGATCAGATACCTAAATTTTAGGGTCCTATTTATATTTTTATTAACTATAAGGAAATATAAAAGATTCTAATTTCCTATTTCTGATAGGTTTCACTGAGTGATGCTTCAATACTCCTGATAATCGGTGGTTTTACAAACCGGTGGTCTGTAGACCCGTAGGTCCCCAACTCCATTTAAGGGGATCTGTGAGGTCAAAGCAGTAACGCTAAGATAATCAGTTGTGTTTTCAACCTGTTGAAATTTTTCACTAATGTTGCAAAAGTAACTATGGGTAAGGCAGCTGGCCCCCTAACATGAATCATGGCAGTAGCACCAAACGACTAGTAATTATTGTAGTTATCACTGCTATGTACTCAATAAAAAAGCTTTCGCTTAAGAGTGTCCTTGATGTAGTAAAAATTAAAATTATTAATGTTATTAAATCTTGAGTCTTGAGCATCCATCTTTTTAGTAGTCAGTAGGAAAAAATGGGAAGTATGCTGCAAACCAAAATATGATTGATCGTACTTTGAGGAAAAACTGGACTGGGGACTGAAAAAGCTTCAATTGTCATGAAACACCATGTTTACTTGAAAGGACTGACAAACTATGGTAATTCTGCCATTTGCAATATATTTTCTCAAAAAAGAACAAAGGGAACCTGTAATTTCAAGAACTGCCAGTTTTTGTTGCCAAAGATATAAAACAGATTTTTTATCTTTTATGAGATTTATCTTTTATGAGATTTTTGAAAAACTTGTGTCTGCTACTATGAGCTTGACAGCTGCCCCAACCTAAAGAATTTTCTAATGAGATGGGTGGTGATGTTAACAAATGTGATTTAAAAAAATATTTTATAATGAAATGTGTCAATATTTGTAATACCTGAATAACCCAATGAACAAATATTCTCCAAATAACCAGTGCATGATGTCACAAAATCATGCATGGGCAAAAGATCCATTCAAAGTACAAAACAGACCAATGGATTGTAATGTAAATACTAAAATTTCATTTATGTGGTTTCAGATTCCATATTGCAACTAACCTTCAAGAAACTATCATTAGTCGAATTTTTGTGCTGTGTCAAATGAGAATATCCACAATTACTTTGAAAATACTTTTCTCCTTTCCAGCTACCTATCTGTGGGAAGCAATTTGTTTTCATCTACTTCAAGAAAAACATCACAACATACTGAATGCAAAAGCAGATACGTATAAGGACCCAGCTGCTTTCTATTAAGCTAGTCATTAAATATTAAAATATAAAATCATTCTTTTGGGGGAAAATAGTTATTTCTCATAAAAATGTTATTTATGTTAACGTGTAATGAGTTTATTGATGTTATTTTAAGTCAATTGATTAATATTATTTTAAACTTCTCTGTTATGTATTTCTACAATAGTAAATGTTGACAGCTATAACCCACAGCAACAAAAGCTCTTGGTGGTTTTCAAGAATTTGCAAGAGTAGGGCAGCCAGTTAGCTCAGTTGGTTAGAAAGTGGTGCTCTTAATAACAAAGTGATCCTCACATGGGCCACTGTGAGCTGCACCCTCCACAACTAGATTGAAACAACTACTTGACTTGGAGCTGATGGGTCCTGGAAAAACACACTTAAAATAAATAAAAGTTAAAAAAAATTTTTTTAAGACTATAAGGGGTTCCTCAAACCACTAGAATGAAGTATTATCAGACCGAAAAATTCAAGTTACCTGAAAATGAAGCCAGTTCTTAATCAATGATTTAGAACATGATAGTAAAAGGCTGATTGGAAAGTTGATACAATATCATGATTAGAACAGTCACAAACCATTTTCTTGATATTTAACTTACAAAGAGAATTCTGTTTTACTAATTTCAGTTGTGATGTAGTCAATTTCTCGCCTTGCTGGCTTTTATTCTCTTCATCACCCTCTTCATCTTGCACTATAAAGTCATCCATAACATAATTATTTCCACTTTCATCAGATTCATAATCCTCTTCCTCCTCCTCCTCTTCATTTTCATCACTGCTTGGGCAGGATTCCTTTTCAGAGTCCTAATCAAATTAAAACATATTCCTTCAGTAAACTGTACTTTTAATATTGTCAGTATGGATGTGAAATTAAAAGATTAAATCTGAAACCAAAAAATAAATGACTCATAAAAATTAATTTTGTATTTTAAGGTTAAAAAAATCTTGTGTTAAATGTTGAAATTTCAAATTAGGAAGGGGATAATATGCCTCGGTAAGTAATGTAAAACATTTAAAATAGATATTAAGATTATAAGTAGAAGATTAAAAACAGAAAGACCACACAAAACAGTCTTTCAATTTTGAAAAAGAGTGATGAACTGAGGCTCATGATAAAACAATATATTAGACACAATACTGCAATTAAACATGTTCATGGATATTTCACTGAAAATAAATTCTAGAATTATTGAGAAATAGAACAGACTCAGCACTTTGATTTTTATATAATAATAAATGCTTCAAGTAAAAATTTAAAACAGCAACAAAACCAATAAAATATAACACACCTCAAAATCTCTACTACTATTGCGTCTCTGACGAGATCTTTTTGAGAGTTCTTTCAGTTTCTGGAATTGTTCTTGCTTTTTTGCAGCTAAAGTTTTTTCAGGTTGTGTTTGCTCCATCTCTGCTGAAGAACATTCATCTTCAACCACTCTACATGCACGTTTAGCACCTGCTTTTCTAGGTGTTAGGATATCACTGTCATCACTCTCATCACTGTCATACATCACAGAGGAGAATCTTTTTCTCGTTCCTCGCTTAATATGTTCTTCTTCTAAATCCTCCTCTTTTTTGGGTCCAGTGTTTTTGTTGAGATCCTCCTCCTCTTCTGAATGCTTTTCATGATCTGGTAAGTCAATACTACTATGTTTAGTTTTGTCTTCTTCATATGTTGAAATGTTGCCAGTGTTAACGAGATGCTCACAGTTGTTTCCTTCGCTTTCAACTTTAATTAATTTAAGCTCTCTTTCATTTTCTGGCTTTTTGTTACTATCAAGCTCCTTGTTATTAGAAAGCTCTTCATCACTGTCAACACTGTCATTATTGTCAACACTTTTCTCACTATCAAGCTCTTCCTCATTATCAAGGTCTTCATCACTATCATCCTTTTGTAAGATAATACTTCTTTTAGTCCGCCTCCAATCAACTCGAGATTTCTGTTCACACTCTTGAGTTTTAGAATTTCTCCTTGTTTCATATCTTCTAACATGTACCATTTTCACTTAAGCGTCTACAAAATAAAGTTATTAGAAATATAATAATGATAACGAGATTACAATAATGAATGCATTTATGGTAAAAACGACATTTATTTGGTATTATAAAATGTTCCCAAAGTAACATCTCTTGAGATATCTTGAGTGAAGATGGCAGAACAGTTATTTAATAATGTACTGAACATCCGTAAAAAATTATATGAACATCTATTCTGAATTATGCTGTATGTTGTGTTGAAAGAGATACATAGAAAAATCAGGGTCCTGTTCTTTAGAAGATTATTATCCAAGTGTAGAACTAAAACATATAAACATAATACTTTAGAAAAATAAAAGCTAATATTCATTTAGTACCAAATGGATGATAAAAATAACTGCAATAAAAGTGTAAAGGTGCAGAAACAACAGAATAGTAAGTGCCTCACTGCAGATTTTATTGAACAGATATGATCTGATAGGCTTCTGAAGGATTGGTTGGTTCTATTAGAACAAAAAAAATAAAAGAAAAAAAGGGATTTCAGGCAGATAAAAATGGGAAGGTCAAAACTTTGGCACTGGGAAAGAACATGGTATGTTTAATAAATAAATGTGACTAAAAAGGTATGAAAAAAGGCTTTATGCTGGAAAAAAGATTCAAGTATAGAAAAGTAGTGTGTGATTACCAGAATATTTTATCCTGTAAACAAAGGATTCTGAACAGAGAAATGGCATGACTTATAATATAAAGGATCAATGTATATGAAGAAAATTATAAAGTAGTAATCAACATAAAAATGTGGTGCAAAACTGAGATAACCTGTCCACTAAGATTGCAGCCTCTATATACTTTAGTAAAATGGCAATGACTTTAAACTATTCAAGTTAAAGATACAGTATAATCCAACAGAAAACTTACTAACAATCCAATAATGGAGTCAGGTGAAAAAACAAAAATGTTTCATGCGAAGCAGAGCACGATACTGGGAAAGGAAAAAAAAGGTTGTAAATTCCTGATTCAGAAAAGGATGAACTCCACTAAAATTATCACAAGTATATAATAAAGCAACACTAAGAAACGATTAAGATTACTAGAAAAACAGTAACACAGGAGCATTTATATACTTCTGTGGGTGCTAAGGAAACTAGAACGATGATCACAGTGTAATGAGACTGACATCATAATACATGTAGAAGAGTTTACGTATTCAATTGAGTGCTGTCTCTTTCAAAGAAATCACCTTCTAAGACTGATTATTCTAACATTTCCATTATAGCAAGAATATTCCTAGAGATTGTCTACAAACTATAGTATCAAAACTATATATAAATATATGAATACATCACACTTCATTTTTTAACCGAGTGGTTAAAACACTCACTTTATTCACTTGTCTCAGTTAAGAGAGACTGTGAGACTGTGAGCAGCTTCCAAAAATTAAATCCAATTTCAAACGATAAATATTCACTACCATTAAAGACCATTAAAGACATTTTTAAAATGTGCTTCAAACTCTGAAGGTAATTTCAAAAATAGAATATCTACATGTTTTTGAGCAATGGCAGTATTCCTAAACCAAGTTTATAGCTTCCCAAAATGATTACTTTTTCTTTTTCAGGGTACGGGGATGGGGGAGGAGAAGGATAACCTCTCATTTAATTGTATACTTTCTGGTATGTTTATAAAACAATATGACTACTTCTATAATGGTAACAACTCATATAAAATCTGAACAAGATTGTTAAGATTATATACCAGAAATTATAGTGTAGGTTGAAGTTCCACCTTATCATAGTAACTGCTACAAAATATATTCAGCACGGTAATAGAAATTTAACAAATTCTAGCCAATAGACCAAATATTCTGCTATTTGAAACTACACTTGGGATGCATCTTATAGAAGGCTCGTATTAAAGTCAGCAAAGAAGAAAATTGTGTGTGGTCAAAATTACTCATTTTGAAGATATTACTCTTAAAAAAATACAATACTCTTTAAAGTATGTTTTTTTGCATAAGATGCTGCTTCAAAATATGTCCACCCAGTTTCTCCTCCATGTTTTAAAAAGATTATTGTTTTTTCTTTTTAAGCACCAGATAAACTAGGCAGCTTGTATTTTGAAACCATGTACTACAAAGAAGTATTTTTTAAACACAAATAGTTACATTTGCATAAGTGAAGTGTGGACGTGCTTTACACTGTATTAAGAAGGTAAGGCTTTTTAATAAATCTGTCTGAACTAGGAAAAATAATGAAAAAAATTATGAAAACAAATGACAAACATGGCTTTAGCAGATACGTTAAAGCAAATGCGGACACTGAGAACATTAAAGTGAAAGATTTTATTAGTACTCAAAAGCAGTTTCATATACACTACATGATTATTTATACAACTATACCATGCTCAAAAGACAGTTATTTATCATACCAATAGGTGATTCCTATGACAATGATAAAACGGTTAAGACTGTCACACTACAAAAATACCTATGACTGCACAGTTAAGTTATAAAAAACCCTATCTGTATGGTAATTTTTCAGTGCATTTTCATATATATTTTTAAATTCCTGGAAGATATTGTCTTCATTTATAAAAATCAAAGCTAAGGACATAGAGAGTTACATGATTTACTGAAAAAAATCACACTGCTTGTTAGTGACAGAGCAGGGATTAGAAACCCGGTCTCTTCATTCTCCGTCCAATGTAACACAGTGACTGCTGCCAATATTTTACTACAAGGTAGTAAAAATTATGCCTTTAAAAAGTCATTATTTTATCTCTCATTCATGCTAAGTTTTAGTTTCAGAAAATAATCATTAAAATAGTTTTAAAGTTTACAAACATGCTTTTTAAATTATGTAACATAAATTAGGCCAGAAACTTCTGGAAATTACTTATCCAATAAGCAAGAAAAGAATGTGCTACAGAGATGAAAATTTGCAGACTTCCCTCTGCCATCTTATTGATGACACTGATCACAAAATTTAAGGTATTCCTCATTCGGTTGAACAGTAACAATTTCAAAGAAAGGCAGTCTCTGATGAAAAAAAATTTATTTTGGAACTCTTCAGTATTGAATGTTTGGAGAAGTGCATTATTTAATTAAAACAAATCAAGTTTCATTTGGCCTGCCAAATTTCCAGGGTCCCTCATATTTCAAAATTACCATTTACATAGATAATGTCAAAACTTCAGTCATTGAAAAAGAAGACAATTTGAACATGGTTGACTTCTCTTTTTCAAAATTGTGAATACTTTTACTATGTTAGCTGGGGAGGAAAGAATGATGACAGAGGGAAAAGGTAAGTGAACTGAACCTGAGAGAAATGAGAGGGTAAAGCTAGATTGACAAGACATTTCTTTTTTTTTGAATTTTTTTTATTAGTTTCAGGTGCACAAAACAAAGTAATAGTTAGACATTTATCATTTATATCCCTCACATTGTGCCAACACCCCTCCCCCCATCCGCTATCCCTCTGACCGCACAAAGCCATTACATTTCCACTGTCTCTATTCCTAATGCTGTACTCTGCTTCTTGTAAGTGTACATATATATACATATATATATATATATATGTAAGACATTTCTTGATTGTTAGAATTCACTCAAAAAAGAACCCATGCAAATAGGTGTAATTTCTATATATGCTGAGTATACACTCAATTTCTTGAAATGAGAATTTAAGGAAGCTTCTTTAATGATACCTCACTTCCGGGCAACAAGAAAAAACAAAGAGACTCCAAACAGAAAGCACTAAATGAGTGAATGAAGACTATCAATACTAACACATGTTTGTGCTTCACGGTTAATATCACACACGATGCACATACACAGCACAGCTATGCTGACAGCCAGAGAACGTAAAGGTGATAATCCATGTTGCTTGTGTTCTCTTACGCAGTAACTCTACAACTAAGACTTTCTCATCAGAAAAAATGTCCTTTCTTAGACTTTGACGTTGATGAATCCTCAAGAAAAGATTCATTCTAGGAATAGCCTACTAGGCGGTAGTTTACACGTTAAGCTTTGAAGTGCATTGGAACCCCAGCCATTACTTGAAATTCTAACAGAAGGAATGAATTCTTATTTATTTGTAAAACATCACCTCTCCTTGATGTTTGCTTTTACATGACAGTTTAAAGGGGAGAACTTAAGAAGTCAAAGAAATAGTTATTTAATGGATTCTACGTGCCAGCACAAGCAGGGAGCTGTGGCGGAACTAGAAAAAAATCAACAACAAGGTCTCTGCTCCTAAGGAGCTCACAATCTGATGAAATTACTATGGACGTCAAACCGAGCCAGCTTAATATATGACTTTAAGGGCTACAAGTATGTTCTTATCACATTGCTGTGAATAAATTGATCATAGTTCTTCCATTGGCTGTTAAGCAGGGAAGCACAACACGGCAGACATAGGAAAATATGAAGAAACATATAAAGGGAAGAAAGCCAATTTCCCCCACTTATGATCGCGGTCCAATACTCCACGATTTCGCAGATTGGATCAGGCCAGTCTGGCACCCCCGACAACGATAGTATTCATTAAAATCTGCAACACTGAAGGTGGGTCGCTAAATCCAGCAGGGATGAGTGGCAGCAGAAGGTACAGATCATCTCGAAAGTAAACACGAGAGTCATTTTCATGGTTACAAACCTGGCTCTTTTGGTGGGACGCAGGCACCCGGCGCAGGACTCCCGCGGGCCCGCTATTCTGCCTCCAGAAGCGGGGAGAAGCACCGTAGTTAGGCAATGGAACCCTCAGGCAACCCTTCGAGATGACGCGCGCAGGACCACACAAACACTTAAGACTCTAGAGAAGCTACGCACTCAGAAATCAAACAGGGCCCGGAAACCCCAGAAACGCGCGAAATCACCACTTGAGTGCACATCAGTCCCGCCCACTTTCCCGCCGCGGAAGGAACTGCACCCCGCCCACTGCAGCGAATCCCAGGCAGCCCTCCGCGGGAAGATGCACTCAAGACTGCCCCACCCACCCCGCGAGCGCCCGCGGGAATTTTTCTCCCGGTCCGCGGGGAGGCGGGCTGCCCCCGCCCCTCTCGTAAACCACCAGCAGCGGGAGCCGGAGCGAGTCCCCGCCCTGAGCTGGCCCGCGCCGCCTCCGCTTCCTCACCTTTCAAAGCTCCTCCGCCTCTGCCTCCGCCTTCGCCTCCGCCCCAGGAACCCACTCTAGACAGTCAACACTCCACCTTGTTCCGGGTATCAGGGGAAGTCCCGCCTCTGGGTGGGACAAGGGGCGGAGCCGGGCGGCGGGAGGGGGCGCCTTCCGGGAGCGTGTGCAGGGGGAGGAGCGGTCGCCGCGCGTTAGTCAGGGAGCGGTGCAGGCTCCCGCTTCCAACTGAGGTGGGGAGAGGGGCCCGGCGGGCTGTGAGGGACCGGGAGGACTGTCCAGCCAAGCCCAGCGCGGGGACCGGGGCTTGCGGTGGAAAGGGTTGGCCGCTGGGGAAGGAATCACCTGTCCCCCTGGGGAAGGGGGCCAGTCCGCGACTCCCTGGCTCTTCCGCTCTCTGTAACTTTGGGGTGTGGCAAGGTTTAGTGACGGGGGAGTATCCGGGATCTGGGCGTGAAGGAGGTTTGTGGTTACGATGGGGTTATAGTCTTTCCCGCGGCCACTGGGGGAATAAAACAAATGTTTGTAATGCAGATTAACCGCGGTGACTTGGGGCCTCCTCTACTGTCCATCTAAGTTAAAGGCCTGTTCCCTCAAACTTCCTTCCCTTTCACCTTCCTCTGCAGTCTCTTTGCCAGCCAAGCCCAGCCAGGGACGGGGTCAGGCCCACCAGGTTCCTGGTAAGGTTGAAAGACCGAGCGTGTAACACTGTGTTAAAGTGAGTCTTTGTGAGAGCAGGATTGTTTGGATTGCTTCAGTGTGAGTGTGGGAAGAGTCCCAGAGTGTCACCATGTCTGGGAAACGGAAGCGAGTGGTGTTGACTATTAAAGATAAGCTTGACATCATAAAGAAGCTTGAAGACGGAGGTTCATCCAAACAACTGGCAGTTATTTATGGAATTGGTGAGACAACAGTTCGGGATATAAGAAAAAATAAGGAAAAGATTATCACTTATGCAAGCAGTTCTGATTCCACCAGTCTTCTGGCCAAGAGAAAATCTATGAAGCCATCCATGTATGAGGAACTGGATAGAGCAATGCTGGAATGGTTCAACCAGCAAAGAGCAAAAGGGAATCCAGTATCTGGACCCATTTGTGCAAAAAGGGCAGAGTTCTTCTTTTATGCTTTGGGAATGGATGGTGACTTTAACCCTTCTGCTGGTTGGTTAACTCGTTTTAAGCAGCGCCACAGCATTAGAGAAATTAACATTAGAAATGAAAGATTAAATGGAGATGAGACTGCTGTGGAAGATTTTTGTAACAACTTTCGAGACTTTATTGAACGAGAGAATCTGCAGCCTGAACAAATCTACAATGCAGATGAAACTGGACTCTTTTGGAAATGCCTGCCTTCTAGGACTTCAGTAATCAAAGGTAAATGCACTGTCTCTGGGCATAAGTCAATTGAGGAAAGAGTCACTATCATGTGTT
Source organism: Rhinolophus sinicus (assembly GCF_036562045.2). Taxonomy (NCBI): domain Eukaryota; kingdom Metazoa; phylum Chordata; class Mammalia; order Chiroptera; family Rhinolophidae; genus Rhinolophus; species Rhinolophus sinicus. The sequence continues at coordinate 101,420,647 of NC_133756.1, read as the reverse complement.
GTGCCAATGCAACAGGTTTACACAAACTTAAACTTTGTGTTGTGGGGAAAGCAAAGAAACCTCGTTCCTTCAAGTCAACTGACACCTCAAACTTGCCAGTCTCTTATTTCAGCCAGAAAGGTGCATGGATGGATCTTTCCATTTTCCGACAGTGGTTTGATAAGATATTTGTGCCACAAGTTCGAGAGTACTTAAGATCCAAAGGCCTGCAGGAAAAGGCTGTACTCTTGTTGGATAATTCACCAACACATCCAAATGAAAATGTCCTGAGGTCAGATGATGGCCAAATATTTGCTAAATATTTACCACCTAATGTAGCTTCATTGATTCAGCCCTCGGATCAGGGCGTCATGGAGACAATGAAGAGGAACTATCGTGCAGGTCTTCTCCAGAACAACTTGGAAGAAGGTAATGATCTGAGATCATTCTGGAAAAAGCTAACTCTGCTGGATGCACTTTATGAAGTGGCAATGGCATGGAATTTAGTAAAGCCAGTTACTATTAGCAGAGCATGGAAGAAGATTCTCCCTACCATAGAGGAGAAAGAAGGTTTAGACTTTGATGAAGAAGATATTTCACTGGCTACTGTGGCCACCATTTTACAACATACCAAAGGACTGGAAAATGTGACTACTGAGAACATTGAAAAATGGCTTGAAGTGGACAGTACTGAACCAGGTTATGAAGTGTTAACTGATAGTGAAATCATAAGAAGAGCACAAGGCCAGACAGATGAATCCAGTGAAAATGATGAGGAGGAAATAGAACTGATTCCAGAGAAACATATAAACCATGCAACTGCTCTCCAATGGACTGAAAATTTATTGGATTATCTAGAACAACAAGGTGATATGATTCTGCCTGATAGACTGGTGATACGTAAACTTCGAGCCACCATCAGAAATAAACAGAAGATGACCAACTCAGGTCAATGATGGCATTTTAATGTTATCATTGTTTTGGTGATTGTAACTCTTAACCTCTTTGTAATGATGGCTTAATTTTCTTTGTGTTCTGAATTCTCCGACACAATCCTATGAAATACAGATACAAAAGTGTATGTAAAGTGGTTTGAGGATTATGTTTTTGCATCATCTGTGTCTCTTGTCCCTTTATTTGTGCAGATAATCCGAAGCTGGTTTTGTATAGATATAAATTACATGTACACATGTATTCACTTTTGTAGATCTACAATTATCCCTCCTATAAAAGTGGCATTCCTTAAATATTCTAGCAAAAGTTACAGATAATAGTGAACAAATTGAGCACTTTCCTGAGATCTTTGATTGATTTGTGAGGGTTGCCACAGTAATCTTTTCTTGTGCTAACCATCTTAAATGGTTATGTTTTGTGTATCTGTATACACTGATGGAATGAGGAAATATCTATGTTGTTAGATTTCAGCGTGATCTATAATAATTCAAGATGAAGTTCAATAATGAGGGAACAGCAGTGATCTATGAACTACAAAAATAACTTAGAAATCATCTGTTACATTTGTCTGGGTGGCAAATAAGGGAAGATTTTTCTGCAAATGAAGTAAATACAATATAGGAAGTGATTGCTGAATTAATGAGAAAACTATTGGAAAGTTGATATAAAAGAGATTCTCGTCTATTCACTTGTAGAAAACTGGGAGTTGAAATTTTGGGAATTTTAGGTTATTTATACAAAGGGAAAATAGGCTTCTTTTAATTGGGTCTTTTTATGAATTGGGTAACAGTATAGATTTATTATTTATTCATCTAATTATAGTATAGGTTTTGTAATGTTACATGTGGTTATATGAGCTCCCACCTTTTATGTGGAGGAACATCTTGGGAACTTGAAAGTTTTTTTTTTTTTTTTTTTTTTACTGTGTACTTGATACTGTCTATAATTTGAAAAAGTGTTGTACCTTCTTGTATTTCATATGAAAATAATAAAGTTTTTATTGTTTTTGATAAGCCATAGATTATGACCTAGTTTATGAAGAAAATGAAAATAATTATGGAAAGTGCCAGATTCTAAGGAATTTCATCATTTATTATTTTGACATTTGTAAACACATGTAATTTCTTCTAGAATTTGTCAGAATTTTGATAAATTTACTTAGTAAATTTAATATGTTTATTCAAGACATGAAAGACTTTACAAATGTGAATATTAATTTAATTTGTGATTTAAAAGCCTCCATATTGTTTAATGGTCTCCATATTGCTTAATGTTTTGGCCTTAAATTTGAAAAATAAAGTATAATTGTTCTCGCTCTGTCATTTTTTAAGGTTTAATGTTGTCATTGAAATACTTTGTATTTTGTAGTGCCTTTCTTAGAATTCTAAAAATTCAGAAAGATTTTTAGCTTTCTGTAATTTCTGTTACCTTTATGATATAGGTCTAGATTTTTTTAAAAACTTATCTGTGATGAGAACTTTAAAAGTTGTGTGTGTTGCATGAATTGCCTTAGTGCAGAGGAAACATGCATCAGAAGTTAACATAGATAATGAGTCAGACAATTATACCTTATACTATAAATTAATTATAAATAAAAGGATTTTTTCATTTTTCTACAATGAAAATGTGTACTAAAAAGCTTCTTGGAATTTTGGTCTGGATTTGCTGTTTTTAAAATTAACCTTATCAGTGAAATTCAGCTGTATCATTGCCACCTAGTGGTAAACTAACATCACAATTAAGGTGTATGATTTTAAACTTTAGTATCTAGTAAAAGGTTCACTGTTTTGGGACTTCAGTGTGAATCTTTTCACTCTTTTCTCTATCCTGTGAAAGACTGTGCTTTCTTTGATTTATGGCTGTTTGCTCTTTTCTGAAGTTGTCAACATTGGTAGGCTAACAGTTCTATTTTGGACCCTTCTATCCTTAAACGTAATTATAAAAGCTGCCAATTACTGAATATCGTGTTCTAAGCAATGTACTTATATAACCCTCATATTGTGAATTAGGTGAAAATACTGATGCTCAGCTCATACTCTTAATTGCTGAAGATCACCACTTAGCTACAGGTAAGAATTTATACCCAGGTGTTTGATGCCAAAGCCTATGCTTATATGATCCAACCTAGGCTAACCTTTTCTGATCTTCAGCGTTTCTTCTTTTCCGCCCCACTCCACCACCTGCCACACTAATCTGAATTTACTTCTCTATTTTCCAGTGTAACTGTGGCAGCAATTGCCCTTTCCCCTTTTATGAGGTCAGTCTTCCTTTCACCACTTTGTAATGTCTCAATTTCCCTGTTTATCCACAGCCTAATAGCATTTGAAACGTGGATCATCCATTCTCTGCTTTCTGGTTAGCCATGCTCAGTGAAGATCCTTTCTCACTTCCACAATTTAAAACCCATTGGGGGAAAGCTTTTTCATGCAAACATTTCTCTTTAGGTCATGAGGCAATCTCAGAGTTGGCACCAGTATAGGACTAACATGAAAATCTTGCTAGACCACTACTGGAAACCACTACTACCAAAAGCATATGAGTCTGTATACACTCAGATATATACACATCAAAAGGGAAAAAAAATTAAGCCCCCAAATGATAGGGATAAGAGAATGAAGGCTACATTCAAATGGGTGGTTAGAGAAGGAGAAAAAAACGGGAAATGTGACTTGCAGTGAAGTTCATTTTGCAATGATGTGCATTTCCGCACCCTAGTCCCAGGCTTACCTAGTATGTGCTGCTCATTCATAGGTGGTCCCTGCAATCTCTGTTTTTTTTCCTTTCTCAGCTCTGGAATGTTAAGAAGTCAGTGCCAAGTCAAATATGTTTGATCAGTAGTTGGGACCGTTTAGTGGATGATGCCAGAAGCTGTTAGGGTACCGTATCTGGCCCAAAGTCATAAATAGTTAATTTCCAATTCCTAGTCCCTCACTGCCCCAGCAGAAGCTGTTTGACTTTCTATTTCTCCACTGAGAAATTAGCCATAGGCTCATGTTCTCCGACTAGTCTTGCCAGGTTTCCCCATTTATGGCCTTGGTACAACATGTCTCAGAAAACTAATTGTATGTACAATGTTTCTTTAAACCCAGACTCCTAATAGCCAAGAGTTCTGTGATAGTAGCTTTACCTGCAGGGATCGATGCAGGAAATTACAAACTTGCTTTTTAGAGAGATTTGGGCTTTTGGGGGGTGGATGGATGAGGGAAGTAGAATTATTTGCTAGGTTTAAATTCAGTGAATCAAGAATTCATTGTTTTACTGTACACTGAGTTTTACTATACATGTAAGACTATACTGGGGCGTTGGGTTTAGAAAAATGTAAAAGAGGGCAGAGTGATTCTTGTCCTTCAGAATCTTGAAATCAAGGTGGAAAAATAACATTTGAAAGGAAAACTATCCGGTTTAATTGTAAACTCATATGGAACAGCGAACATAATATTACACGGACTTTGTATGATTTATTTTGCTAATTTGCTTATTTTGCTTATAAGCTTATTTACTTAATTTGCTTATTTATTGCTTTGCAGGCTTCTACTCTATACACTCTACATTTTCAAGCTTTTCTTTGTTCTTAGTTTTTACTGCTCCTGAGTGACTTCATCCATTTCCACTACCTGCATGCTTATGATCTCATGTCTATCTCCAGCCACTCTGTCTTCAGAAGTCCACATTCGTATCTTTAATTGAGAAGCAGGATTTAAGTTTGGAAGGGAAATTAAGCGTTGCTTTGCTTCCCATCTATAGTTATCTCTTCATTAGCATCCTAATGTCAGAGCCAACTTGATGGGCTAAGGAGTTCAAATAATTTTTTAACTGAATGCCAAATTAAGCTAATGTAACTTGGTCTGAAGTAGAAAAAGAAGAAATTATCTATTTTCTTATCTTTATCTCCTCTTTCTTAGCTTTTCCTGACATGCATGCATGCCCTTGCCTCTGATCCATTCCTTCCCACAAACAGCCATAGTGGTTTCTGTTTTTGATACTCTTTAGTACTCAAGTACTAAAATTTAGTTTATGTTCTAATCCCTCAACTCCTTAAAAGACCACCATTCAAACTCTTTAGACCAACTACACGACTTAGAAATGTCCTATCATCTGTTTTCCCTTTTAAGGCAGCTGACAACTTTACACAGCTAGTCTCATGCAATTAGAAGTTGGGAGAGAAAGAATACCCAAAAGGTAGCGCTGGGGACACCTAATAATATGAAAAGTAGTGTTTATAAGTCCTCAGATTCTATAAGACATTATATAGTGAAGTGATTTGTGTGATGTGTGTCTTTTAATCTTGGTCTATGAGATCAAGGACCATGGAATCAATACTTTGCAGAGTAGTATATATTCAACAAATATGTACTCAGAAAACGCTAATTGTATTCTTTCTATGTGTAAAACATGTTTTAGACAATATATGGGATACAGGGAAAAGACTATCTGCATTCAAGAAATTTGCAATGGAGAGGAGGAGATAAATGTTAAAAAAAAAGAATGAATTAAATGTTACATGCTGACAGGTTGTAAATAAAAGACTTACTAATTTTGATATGAGTGACATAAAGTAGTATCTGATATGAAGAGTGGGCTTATAACAATTGAGCTGGTCTTGAAAAATTACTAAAATTTTCATGTTTTATTGCCTGCCTTCATTGCCAAATGTCCTCCAGGGGCAAAAATCATTCCCAGTTGAGAACCACTGCTATAGAGCTACAAGCACACAGGTATTTACTCTGCTTTCCAAGTTATTGAAGGCAATATTTACAAAATCACTTTTTTTTTTTTTTTTTAACCACTGTACCATCTTACCAGCCTCTGGTAGTTATTTCCCTGATGCCTGTTTCCTTATCACTAATTTAATGCCACATATTTGAGATTTTTGTCACAGCAGCACCCTGATTCAGGGTACCAATTTCTTTGTTGCTCTGGATAACTGTGGCTGATAAAACAAACCTCAGAATTTTAGAAACTTACAATAAATGGTTTTTCTTTCAGCAGTCTTGTGATGATATCGGACTTGGTTGGAGCATGACTTTTTCTCAAGTGGTGATGCATGGACCTGGGCTCCTTCCATCTTGTGATTTTGCATTTGCTAGATCCTTAGAGTCTTCTGCATCCAGTTAGCAGATAGGAAAAGAGAAAATGAAGAATATACACTGCTCAGTAACTTCCTTCTCTCAGAAGTGATATTTCAGTTCATACTCTAGTGATGAAAACTGAGCCCCTGGCCCTACCTTGATAGGGTGCTCTGAAATGACTCCCTAGCTAGGCAGCTGCTTTCTAGTAATAACTTTATACAATGGAAGGGGAAGGCACAAATTTCACTGAATAATGAGCCCTTTCTGAAGCTCAAATAAGTAACGTCAGTTACTCTCATAGAAGCATCTACCCTTCCCTAGTCTTTGCAGAGTTTGTAGACTATCATGGAGCTGGTACTCTTCCAACACTTGGTCACTCTTGAATTGAATTCCTTACTACAGCTGAGGTCGCGTAGAAAACTATGGTCTCTGTACATATTGTGGGAAGTATAGACACATCTGCTAAGATTTGGTTGGAGCCATTGATAGTGAGAGTAAGGAATGGGCATTATATCCAGCCAGATGGGGCACTTGGGAGCTCATTTTCTGAGCATGGATGCTCCCCATTCCTGACTTTACCAGCTACCAGGAACATTGTTCTATTATTACCACAAGCTCTGTTCCTTACTAAAGACCAGCATCATTTTCTCTTGTGCCTTGCCTGAAAGGTGGTGTATGTATGTGCCTGGATCCCTGTACTAGGCCTCTTGTTTGGTCATATCTGGATTCCTGCTTCCAATTTTCACCACTTCATCATATGGAACACAATTTTCTCACACACAGTTTATGGTCCTCCAAAGGTTTACCTTCTTGTTTCTAGGATGGCTATAATTGCTTCTTTTAAATGTGTGTGTGTGTGTGTGTGTGTGTGTGTGTGTGTGTATGTATATATATATATATATATATATATTTGTTTTTTTTCTTTTCTATTTATGATTGTTGTAAGATGAGAATAAAGCATCTGCTGTCGCCATTTATCTTGATATCAGAAGTCCTAGCTGTATGATCTTGGATGAGTCTCTAAATCTCTCTGATTCTCATTATCTCTAAAATGGGGATAATAATACAGATTGCTGAGGCTTAAATAAAATAATGTACACTACTTTGTGAACTAATGTGTTAGTTTTTATATTATTAATAGGAAGAATTGAAGGACAAATGGGGGACTCAAGGATGAGGAGAAGAGTGAGAAAGATCGTTTAAAGAATATGAGTTTCTGGTTGGAAGGGGGATGACAGATTTGTGATTTGAGGTGTTTACAATGTGTTGAGCCAATCAGGCTCTGGCCCTGCTTTTTCAATGCTCTAAGCTACTTCCTCTTATTATTATATGATGTGCCAACTCACCCTTGTATTTACATTCTAAATTAAAAGGCACTTTTTTTTCATGTAATGTGATATTTGTAGTTCTCAATTTGAAGACATCTCTGAAAAAGAGAGGGGCATTTCAGTAAGTTCTAAAGGTATCAATGCAATAAAAGATCAATTGTAGTTGAAAATCCTTTCCAAGTATACAAATTAATATTTTATTTAAAAAAGTTAATAAAGTTTAAAGAAACAGATAAGAGAAATCTGAAAAGGAGAGATGGATAAGTAAAGGGATATTATTTGAATAGATTAGTGACAAACATTTGTATAATTTTTATCTCTTTCTGAATGAGGAAAGTAAAGAGAAAAGAAAAAACAGTTAAAACGAGTGATGATGGCAGATTTTTAAACTTATTTTTAAAAAATATGATCATATTGAGGTGATTTCAAGTTGACTGAGAACAGTTGTGTGGTTTCAGTAACCACTGCAAAGAAAATGGATAGCAGTGGGACTCTACCTTTTCACTAATAGCATTTTGACAAAAGATGATAGAGATGCTTGGTACTTGGTGCCATTCTGAAATTAAGAGAATAAATGGTATGAAGCAGCTAAGTAGCTCTTCTATTCCCTGTTTTTATACATAATGTCATTTGTGTCTCTAACAAAATATCTTGCCTTCATAGTAACCTTACTTTTGTCTATAGACTGAGCTGAGCCTCAGTTCTCTGCCTTCTGCTGTTTGATCTCTATGTCCTCATACAAGAATGATAAGGAAAAACCCTGAGTGGATTTGTCTGGTATAAATTCACACAAGTAACAGGAAATTGTCAGTATGTATGTGAGGGGAAATGTGTACAAATTTCATCTTTATTAAAGACTTTATTGGATAAGACTTTTCTTGTGTAAGGCATGTAAAGAAAAATCTTTGTTGCAGAAATGTATAAGGGCCATGGCAACTGAAAACAAGAGGCTGCATTTGGTCATACAATTAAGCAGCACTATTATTTTTTATTTTCATTTAAATATTTAGGGCTACCTTATTTATGTTCTGTATACTACAGATATTTCAACAAATGAAATAAAATTTAATGCAATGTGGGAAAATCAATTATCCATGAATTAATTTTTAGGCTATATGTGTACCCTCATCAGTAGGATCTTCTTTTTCCTAATCTTGATAGGGAAAGTTGTATTTCATGTATTAATAAGATCTCTCTCTCTCTCTCTCTCTCTCTCTCTCTCTCTCTGTCTTTATTTTTATCCTCAAGATTTTATTGTCTTCATAATAAAAATATGAAGCTTAGAACTGGATCACTTGGCTCTTTCTCTTATCTCCTCCCACTTCAAAATGCTTGCATCTCCTAATAGCCAGCATTCTCTTAGATCGGCAGTTGGGCGCAACACATTGAAGCCTCAGAGCAATCTTTATACCACGTTTCCCCAAAAATAAGACCTAATGGGAAAATAAGCCCTAGCATGATTTTTCAGGATGACATCCCCTGAACATATGCCCTAATGTGTCTTTTGGAACAAAAATTAATATGAGACCCAGTCTTGTTTTCGGGGAAACACTGCTGTTTCGGGCTTTTAGTGGAAAATCGGCTGCAGACCATAACCACTCTCCTTCCTGTCATAACGCCGCTTTCCCTGCACATACAATCCTTGCCTTTCTTATGCTGTGTCACTTTGTAGGGCTGGTGCTTGCCACACTTCTTACAGAAAGTCTGATGGGTTTCAGGAATGTTCACCATATTTCCGAGAGTGCTATCGGTACTGAAAGAATAAGATGTCTCTTAGAGAAACAATTAACCCCTTTTAATTTCAGTACTTTATTAGTTCCTTTAATATGACCATGAAGTTTTGTCATTTGTTTGTTCATTCATTCATTCATCTCAAATAAAATATCTAACTACAAATATTTACCTGCTCCATAACTACAAATTTAAATAATCATCCCCCAATTCCTTTTTGCAGATCATGAACTTGAAATTAAATTTTTACATATTTTGCATGTTAGAAAAATGACTCTTGTAACTTAGGTTGCTGTAGTACTTCTGTGATCAATGAGAAGATGAAGAGAGATGCTCAACAAGATTGATGATTTTTGATGAGTTTTAACATAAAAATTGGTTTCTAAAACCAGAATTATTTCAAAGTTATCATTTAGAAATGCTTACAGTAATATTCATTAATTTCCATAAACATGTGATAGAAATAATCTCTTTTGTTGACACGCATTCCAGATATTTATACACAATACCAATTTATATTACCTAGAGATGATTTACTGGCTTAAAAAAAAATCAAATACAAATAAAAGTAAATAGTTAAAGAAAAATGTTCAATAATGATTATACTCTAAAAATATTAAAATATCTAATACAAGAGTTTTATCTTAAGTTTTCATAAAATCTTCCCCAAGGTAATGAATATTTTATTGAATTGCAAAGATGCCTGGTCTTTAATAAGTATGTTTTATTTTTAATCATTATAGATACTTTAACATCAATCATATACTCTACAGCTTGACAGAGTTGCCTTCTTATCAGGCTGTTGTCACCATTCTTGTTTAAATAGTGGAAATATATGAATTTAGCCTATTAGGATATAATTAGGCTAAACCTGTTTGGGGCTCACAAAGAGCCCTGCAGGTATTCTGAGGTGGAAATTAGTTTTCAAGAGTTCAACATATTTCTTGTCAGTTGAGGACAATATAAAAGTTACACAACATTTTTAAAAAGCGTAACACACAAACAGCTTCAAAATAAGTGTAGACACATGGGACATTTGTTTTCTGTTTACCAGATTAGAACACCTTTTCCTAATCTTTAGCCCTTAACAGCACACACACAAAAGTAATAAAGAAAAAAAAAATCAAGCATAAATGACTGATAAATTCCATCATCTAACAAAATAAAGTTTATTAAAGTTGACGGTTGGTGTTCTTTCATTCTAATCTGTTCAACACCGCGTGTAGAATGGGAAAGAATGTGGTGTGTGGGAGCCAATAGAAAAAGGCTATGGATAGTTTTGTATCAACCAATAATGAAAGCAGTGTACATTAACAATATAATATTTAGTGACTATTTTACAGAGGACTTACATAAGCCAGACACTGCTCTAGGTACTTGGAATTCAGCAAGAGACATCTATATATTGAGCTTAGCCCATGGTAACACACAACAAATTATTTTGTTTATTTCCCTACGAATCAGCTAACAATAGGGAATTATTTTGTGGCTCAACAAAATGATTAACTTGGTGCTGGAGTTGTCTTCAGATATAATGAACTTCCTCTAGAAGAATGGAGTTTTTCATCACTGGAAGAGCTAAAAGATGGATTAGACAGGCCATTCGCTAGACCGTTAGAGAAGGGGTTCAGTCACCATATTGTTTGTTGGATGAGATGCCCTTTTACCCTGAAGCTCCATGATTCTTTCACATTGAAAGGTTGTAGGGATAGCACTGATCAAATTACCAAACAGCAATAAAAATACTTTCAGAAGCTTTCATTTTTGCATTTAGTGAGTATGTACTTAATACTTCTATGTCAGGCACTGTTCTAACCCTTAGGAATATAGCTTTTACAATAAGCAGGGTGCTTTTGGGAATGTAAGCCTTTTATTCAATGTCTCTAGTTGCAATGAACCACATTTTCCCATCAAAATATGCACAATTATGGAACCTAAAAAAGTCAAGGCAATTCCATACAGAAATAGACAACAAACATAATGAGACAGTAAATATGCCTCTTTCAATGATCTTGTATTGAATTTCATAGGGGTCTGTGGCTGCTTCTGCACTTTGGACAATAGATTGACCTTTTCCTCTCCTGTCCATTTAAAATTATCAACTATGCTGCAATAACAATAATAATGGATATCATTTATTTACTTTTTTATGAGTTTATTTGAGTAAAACTGATAACATATCCTGGAAAGCAAGATCTCAAATGCTCCCTGGATGTCATTTACCATGTGCAAATCACCCTTCTAAATTATTTACATGTAGTATATAATTTATTCCTCACAAACGTATTGTGATACGATGTAGGTAGACTAAGTAACAGTAGCATCCTTTTTACTGAAGATGGTATAGAGGCATGGAGACGCTAACTAACTTGCTTAATGTTAAGCAGCTGTTAAAGAAATAATGCAAAACGGCGATTAGAATAAGCCATATATTGGGTTTATTTTCAATTTGGTTTATTAACTATGTACCATATAACCTTTCTAGGTAGGAGAATCTGTATGCCTGGCACATGGATTCCCACTTTTTATCATTTTTAAATTTTGAGACATGATTCTAGTGAGATCGGAAGAAGTTATAGTGGAAGTGCATAAATGCTTCAACACTGATCTAGCCATCCTTTCTGATTTTCCTTCATAGACTCCTCTTCCTCTACCTTCCTATTGAAATGAAGGTATTTCTTAGGATTTTGTCTAGCTCCTCTCTCCTGCTCTTCTCCCTTGCCACTGAATCCCTTGGGTGACCTTGATCAGATATGGATTCTATCACTATTCTAAATTTTTATGAATGTCAACTCTACGTTCCCAAGTAAGACCACTTTTCTTTGTTCCAGATCAGTATATCCAACAATCTAGGTCAATTGAGATTTTGAATTGTATTTTAAACTTGTTGTAATCATTTTTTTTTATTATCTTACAACTAGGAATGACATTTAATTATTTTTCTAATTTTAAGAAAACCTATATAATCTTTATATTTAATCTTTATATAGAAAATATACATAATCTTTATATTTGCTTAGTTAATTCGCACTATCTCAGTGAGGTCATAAACTCATTATTACTAAGGCAAAATCAACCTCCTATCAACATAGATTGCAACTTAGGTGAATAACAGTTTTCTACAATAAATTTTCTAACAAATGCAGTTTCCTAAAAATACTTTAAATCTCAAGTTTACAAAGCAGAGTTGGAATATATTGTATCAAACAGTTTTTCATTACTACAGGAATTTTTGTTTTGCCATTTTTAGGAAACAGACTTAGATGCAAACAGAAATTGTGATTAGTATTTAATGGCAACTCTTATGTAAATAGTCACCAAACCTCTCTTTTTATCAAATTAATATGATGTAACAGTTTGTGTGAGATTTATATTCTTAAAACATCCATGACTATAGATCGCCATTTGTTTGAGTTTCTATTTAAAATGCTAACAGAGATTTACTTCTGACTTCTGTTAAAACCTTTAAGCAAGGTGAATTAAAGAATTTGTAGATAATGCTTATAATTTTTTTTTTTTTCTCAGTGGAGTCCAAGAGGAGGAATAATGAATACCACCACACACTTCATTTCCTGGCTATAGATAGAAATCAATGGAAAGGGCTAAGTTTTGAGTTGTTAATAAAACCCATATATGAATTCACTCATTTAAAAAATCATTTATTTGACAAACATTTAAAAAGTATATTTGTAAAGGTAGGTGGGGTGGGATATGTTAAGATAAATGAGACATAACCCCTGCCAAGGAATTTAGGGTCATAACTACATCTTCAATAGTAAGATCATGTTCACTAGAGTTTCCACATCCAACAATAGGAAAAATTATGCAAAAAAAAAAAAAAAAAAATTGAGTTCCCGTATACCTCTTCCTCCCTACCCCCCACCCAATTATTGACATCTTCAGTTACTGTGGCACATTTGTTACAGTGAACCCATAATGATACATTATTATGAACTTAGGTCCATAGTTTGCATTAGGGCTCACTCTTTGTGCTGTACAGTCTACGGGTTTTGACAACTGCATAATGTCATGTATCCACCATTACAGTATCATACAAAATAGTATCACTGCACTAAAAATCCTATGTTCCACATATTCATCATTCTCTATTGCTCTTCCTTTCTCCTCCTGAACCACTGATCTTTTTACTCTGTATAGTTTTGGCTTTTCCACAATGTCATAGAGTTAGAATTATACACTGTAGCCTTTTCAGATAGGCCTCTTTTATTTAGTAACATGTATTTAATGTTCTTCCATGTGTTTTCATGACTTGATAACTTATTTGTTCCTATTCCTGAATAATATTCCCTTGTATGGATCAACCATAGCTTATACATTCCCCTACCAAAGGAAAGACATCTTGATTGCTTCCACTCTTTGTCAATTTGTGAATAAAGTTGCTATAAACATTTGTATACAGGTTTTTGTGTGAACAGATTTTCAACACATTTGGGTAAACATCTAGGAGTGCAATAGCTGAATCATATACGTAATAAGACTGTGTTTCGCTTTGTAAGAAACTGCCAAACTGTTTTTCCAAGTGGCTGTACCATTTTGCATTCCCACCAGCCATGAGTTAGAATTCCTGTTGCTCTGCAACCTCACCAGTATTTGGTGTGGTCAGTGTTTGGATTTTAGACATTCTAATAGGTGATAATGATCTCATTGTTGTTTTAGTTTGCAATTCTCTAATGATATTTGATGTTGAGCATCTTTTCATATGCTTATTTGCCATGTATACAGGTATATATTTTTTGGTGATATATGTGTTTAGATCTTTTGCCTACTTTTTAATAGGGTTATTTGTTTCCTTATTGTTGGGCTTAAAGAGTTCTTTGTATATTATAGATACAAATCTTTTATCAGATATGTGTTTTGCAAATATTTTTTCCTAGTCTGTGGCTTTTTGTTTCATTCTCTTAACAGTGTCTTGCAGAAAAGATGTTTTAAATTTTAATAAAGTACCACTTACCAGTGTTTTCTTTCATGGATTGTACTTTTGGTGTCATCACCAAAACCAAAGTCACCTAAATTTTCTATTTTATCTCCTAGAAGTTTTATAGTTTTGCATTTTACACTTAATTCTATAAAGCATTTTTTAAAGTTATTTTTTTGTGTAATGTGTAAGATCTGTTTCTGGATTACTTTTTTTTTTTGCATGTGAATGACTCTAGTTCCTGCACCATTTGTTGAAAAGACTGTCCTGGAAGATGAAACATTCACATACCACAAAACTCCATGTAAAAGACAAAACTGTATAGCCCGTGAGACAAAGACATAGCTCACATTCCACTGACACATTTTTAAAGTGGAAATCACTTATAATTTTGTTATATAGATGGTTTTGATTCTAACATAATTTAAAAGCATATATGATCTTGAAATCTTAAATTTTCAAGAAAGCACAAGTTTAGGTCTCTGGAGAAAGTTCAAATAGCTTTAAAAACAGGAATTTTAAATGGAGTAACATCCCCATCTTGTGGTGTTTCAGAATACTACTTTTTAATGGCATTGAGTTTATATATATATGTATTTCTAGGTAAAATGTAGTTACTTGATTATTCATGGGAACAGGAGAGAGTAATCACACAGAAAACTGAATCTACAATTTTTCGACCCATTAAAATTTTCATTAAAACTAAACTGCGTTAATGAAAGAGTTGTATTAGTAAACGGTAGGTGCCGATTATTTAAGTTAGCTATTCATTGTTCATCTTGACTGTTCTAAACTGAAAGCAACAACCAAGAGCTGATCTGCATTTGTATCTACCTTTTCTGAAATTTGTTTTCTAGAGATTACTTTTTAAAAGATACATTACAAGCACACTTGTTATTTTCTTGCACTTTACAATATAATAAGAAATGAGGATCTTCCTACCACCATCTCCAAAACTCACTTAGCTACACTCCCTTCTCAGATTGGGACCCTCTGGTCATCCATAATATGGGGTGAAGCCTCTAAAAATGCGTGTGTCCTGCGGAAGACCCTGCTCGCTGTGCCATTTGTCATGCAGGGCAGCCTGCGGGGTCTCTGCTCCCGCTCCCCACATAAGAACGCAGGATATGGTGAGGCCAAAATGGAACACCCACGGAGCCATAGATAGGGGAGTCATACCACTATAGTCTCGCTGGAAGCACTATAGTCTCAATAGAGGCTGGACCCACACGATCTGCAACCTGCCATCCACTTCTCTGCCTGCCAACCAACCGACTGACTAACCAATGTAGCTATGGCAGTTATATCAATGGCTAATTGGCTAACTGGTTACAGCTGATGGTCAATTAGCCACAGCTGATGGCCACCTACTACCCGAGGCAGCACCTTTCCACGTGAGGCCGAGAGCCTGGAAACTGCTCTTTGGGACTCTGTCCCCACAGCGTGCTTAGAAATGTAAATGTATTCTCTGTTCTGTATTATTTGATATTTTTATTGTTGACTTGGTCCTTTAGCACTCGAGGTTCTAATTTTAATTAATCCAGGGTTCAGCAGCATTCACTGAAGTGGCTCTGGTGTGTCCAAATTGTGTAACTGGGAACATGGAATTAGGGAATATGCCATAAGGCCCCTACGCCTCAGATGCGTACAGTCTAATAGAGGACATAGACATACACACAGAACCACATTTAAAAACAAGGTTACATGAGTTACATTGAAATGCCTCATCACATTTTGTAGTTTTTTCCCCTCTATCTTTTGCCGCAGTCATTCCATTTATCTGATAACGCATTGAGGGAGGATTTACTGGGCAATTACTATTTTGATAATACTGTACTAGGTGCCAGGAAGGATATAAGTAAGAGGTGTAGGAAAAAATAAATCAAGGCCCTTATAATCTAGTCGGGATGCCTAACGAACAAAACGGTCTTAGAGAATGTAAGCTACACATAACATACTGAAGTTATGAATGGGAAGAATGGGAGGTTTTTTGTCTTTATCAGGTTTCTCATACATATTTTGAATATATTTTTATTTTATTTACTTTTACTTTTTAAAATTAAATATAGTTGTCATACAATATTATCAGGTTGGACAATTAAGTTCGCAGACTTGTTGCAACGATATTGCTAACCTTTTTTTAATATTAGAGGGATTATTCATTATGAATTTGTGCCAACTGGACAAACATTAACCAAGTTTACTATTTGGAAGTGCTGAAAAGGCTACATGAAAAAGTTAGACGACCTGAACTTTTCACCAACTTGTGGCTCTTGTATCACGACACTGTACCAGCTCACACGGCACTGTCTGTGAGGGAGCTTTTAGCCAGTAAACAAATAACTGTATTGGAACACCCTTCCTACTCACCTGATCTGGCCCCCAATGGCTTCTTTCTTTACCCAAAGATAAAGGAAATATTGAAAGGAAGACATTTTGATGACATTCAGGACATCAAGGGTAATACGATGACAGCTCTAATGGCCATTCCAGAAAAAGAGTCCCAAAATTGCTTTGAAGGGTGGACTAGGTGCTGGCATCAGTGCATAGCTTCCCAAGGGGAGTGCTTCGAAGATGACCATAGTGATATTCAGCAATGAGGTATGTAGCACTATTTCTAGGATGAGTTCGCGAATTTAATTGTCCTCATATACGAGTTTCACTAGTCAGATTTATTTGTATTTTCTAATTTTTGTTTTAAAGAGTAAAGACCTTCGTTGGCCTGTCTTACTTTCTATATGTGATCTTATGCTTTTCAGCGGCACAACCTCCTACACAATGGTTTTTGAGGATTCTAAGCATTGAGGTAGGAAAAAAAGACTATTGCACAGCAACATACTAAATAGTTGGGTTAAGGAAGTAGTGTCATAGATGTTTTTCTCCTGTAGTTTCTGAATTTTCTCTATGAGTGTCCTCTTGAGTCTACTCTAGATATTCTTGTGAGAACTTTCAATGGTTGTGAGGAAATTTTTTCTGCCTCAAGGAGGCACTCAAGGAGCTACCTGTGGAGGCACCCGGCAGAAGCCCCAGGGAAGACACAAGAAGCTTGGATTCAGACCGCTGCCATATAAAGTAGCCTAAGGTAAGGCTTTGCGAGGTTTATGGTTTGTTTTTGTTTTTAATGTTGTAATTCCCTTCACTTCCTCCTACCTTAAGTAAACTTCAGATGCAGAACCTGTTTTTGGACTGTGACATAGAGAATTAATCAAAATCTGTATTTAAGCTTCTAAAGGAGAGGAGAGGAGAGCAGTAAGTCGAATCTCTGCTCCAATTAAATCTGACTTAATTGGCCTGGGGCATCAGCAGTTTTCAAAGCATCTCAGGTGATTCTAATGTACAGCTAAATTGAGAACTGCTGTGCTAGAGGCTAGTGTGGGAGAGGTGGCCGCAGCAGCAGCTCTGTGGTGGTGCAGTAATTACCTAATTGTTGGCAGCGCAGCCGTGAGTCCACGGGCTCCAGAAGAATAATTAGTCCAGACTTAAGAAAGAGCAGAAGCCCAGTACTGACAAGAGAGTACGATGCTATTTGTCCTGGTGGAGAGGCGACCTGCAATCCTGCTATTACGTAAGTAGGGGCTATTATGATCTTGGCATCTCAGGTTACATAATAATTCCTATGAACAACAGTCTTCAGAGAAATATTTAAGTTCTGACAGTCTGAAGTCACATGAGATCAGAAACATTCATGACTATATTTGATTCCTGTTAAAGTTATTTCCCATATTTGTGATGGGTAAAAGATGAGAAAGTCTGAGAACCTTTCCAGACAAAAGGACAGGAAAGAGATATAACAATGAAACATTACATGAGATACTGGACTGGAAAACAAATTGCCATAAAGGCTATCATTGGGACAGTTGGTGCAATTTGAATAGGGAACATGGATTAGTTAATACCATTGTATTAATGTTAAATTTCTTGATTTTTGAAAATTGCATTCTTGTTTTGAAAGAGACTGTCCTTATTCTTGTGAAGTACACGTGAAAGTAGTTAGTAGTCAGGGGGCACAATGTTTCCAACTTAAGCTCAAATGGTTTAAATAAATGGCATATACATATAAAATATATATAGAGAGAGAATGAAAAAGCAAAGGGGCAAAATGGGCCAATTAATGAATCTGGATAATTGGTATCAGTAATTCATGTTACTATTTTTATAACTTTTCTGTAAATTTGAAATTATTATTTTAAAAAGTTATCACCGTCGTCCCCACCCTCCACCCCCCGCTGCAAAAAAAATCTACTTGGAAGAGTCCCTGTGGGGACAGAGTCCCAGAGAGCAGTTTCCAGGCTCTCAGCCTCATGGGGAAAGGTGCTGGCTTGGTTAGTAGATGTCCATCAGCTCTAAAAAGTTTGCCATTAGCACTATTGTTTTGTATATAACTGCCATAGCAAGCACGGATTGCGGCTAGCATATAGGGTTAGCAAGTGTGGATGGCGGATTGTGGATCGTGTTGGTCCTACTTCCGTTGTCTCGCCCAGCCGCCAGCGAGACTGGGGTGCAGGAAGACCCCTCGTTGGGGTACTGGCGGATGTTTGCTTTTGTGTCTCGATCAGCTGCCATGGAGAATATAGTGGTATGACTCCCCTATTTATGGCTCCGTGGGAGTTCCTTTTTGGCCTCACCATATCCTGCGTTCTTTTGCGGGGAGTGAGAGCTGAGTCCCTGCATTACAGCCCCAAAAGAAGAGAACTGGAGGCAAAGAAAACCTCTTTGAAGTGGGAAAGAGCTTGGCATATGATAGGAACTAAAGAAAGCCAGTTTGGCTGGGGTGTGTTGACAAGGTTGTAGGACAGCAAGGGATGAGGGAGTGGATGAGGAAGCAGAAGCAGGCAGTGGATCATGCGGTTCTCCTAGGCCATGGTAAGGAGTTTGGATGTAATTCTAATGAGAAGTCATTGTAAAGTTCAAAGCAGGAATGGAACAAGATATGCTTCACAGTTAATTCCAGGGGCTTACTTTTTATGGGAGCAGCTTAGGCTACCCACCAGCCTCTGCGTAACTCAGTAACTATAGAAAGGAGGAAAACAAATAGCTAGGCCTCTTTGGGCCTCTTTGCAGGAGGAGGGGGATGGAGAACAAAACAACCCCCTGGGACCCTGTGGGACAGCCAAAACAATAGCTGCCACTGTCCACACCTTGCCTTGCCTGCCCAGCAAACCACGGATCCTGACCCTCCCAGCAAACCTTCTTTTCACTCTCACAGTTCTAGAAATGTTCCAATCACATTTCAAATGATCCCTCATTCAACCCTAGAGCAATAGCAGAAGTCCACACTTAAATCCTCTCTAACGGGAGAAAACCCATCCAGTTTCTCTGTTCTGTTCCAAGCCCCACATCCTTGGGCAATATTTATTTCACCAGGTCAGGTATGCATATGACTATTCTTGTCCCTGCAATTGAAGGCTAAATGGCAAATTTAGTATCAGAAGGGAGATGCAAAGCAGTTCCTGAATCCACCTTTACAGACTCCCTCTTTCAACACCGGCATCCCACTATTCACAAGTGTCAGGTGATGGCAGTGGGCAGTCTCGGACAACTCCCAGCTGTGTTGGCATTTGTACTCACACTGTTTGGTGCCTGAATTCTTTCTATTTATATCCCATACCCTGAACTTGTCATGATTACATTTCAGACAGTAGAGAGTCAGGATCCCTGCCCTGGGGGAAAGGGACTTGTGGTGTGTCCTGCAGTGTGCTGGGCTAATTTCAGCAGACTTTTTCTTGTGACGATTAGAGCATGCAGACTATAAACCTCTTAATTCTAATCTTTGGTGTGTGTGTGTTCCCTGTGAATCTAGGTCCTTATATTCTTACACATGACATGGTTGAATTTGTCTTCACCTATCTTTAATGACAATAAAAATTTCCTATTTCATAGAAGAAAATGAATGCAGTGACGTCACTCTCCTGTGAGATGTACGACATTGGCTAGATAGGCATTATCAAAGATCTGTCTCCCTGCTCTGCTAGCGTGCTGATTTCCTCCGTGGGGCAGGCTGACTTTCTTTCAGGTTCCGCTTGCCAGGAGTATCTCCCTGATCTGTTGGTCTCAATGGCTACTCCTGAGAATGGGATACATGAGGATTCCTCTTCTGAGGTATACAGACAGACCTCCATACAGTATACAGTGCCCTTCTGAGCACAGAATCTGACCTCTCTGAAGTAAACAAATTCCATATATTTTAGATGTAACTACACATCTTAGCCTATCACACCCTCCACCTCCACTATTTCTTCTCCCAGCTACAGAGATGGGCACTGACCCTAAATGAAGGTTGTCAGACTCTTCCTCAGAATTCCTCTTCAGAGTTTTTGGAGAAGATGGTCTTACAACTACAGCTGTGAGGCTGGTAGGATGCAGGCTTGGGGTGCTGGAGACGCCCATGCCTGCTCCCTGGAGAGAGTCTGTGGGACAGAGCTCTGATAACAGCATTTGTGCACTTCTAGCTCAAATGTGTTACAAGCCAGTGTTACCTATGGGTTTTTCAGCTAAGTGACCTAGCAATACCCTTTTATTGCTTAAGCAGTAGTCTGTCATTTGCAGTTATGAGTGTTGCCTAATCACACCAGGGTTTCACGGCTTTAGCTGAACCCTTTTGGTCTGCAAGTTTGTAGGAAACTGGGGATTGCTTTAGGAGCTAAGTGATCATAAGATCTTCTTGACCAGGTTTGGGTTTCCCCTGGCAATTAAGCTTCTTTAACATCCTGTCACGTTGCTGGTGGGTTCGATTCTGAGGAGCCTCATGAGTTTATAACAAATGCTCGAAAGATTGCTGAGTCATTCATTACCCCAGAATCAGGACTCTCTGCCTTTGAAGAGACTTTGAAGTGTCTGTCTCTGAGCAACAGGAGTCAGGCCTCTCCTCGTTGCTGTAGGCCTCAGTCAGACACTTGTGTGTTTTCCCCTGCCTTTGGAACAGTAGATAGGAATGGGAGACTTATGGATTTTATTCTGTATGAATATTATCTTAATAATATTTTTATTGAATATGAAAGAAGATTTTTTCCATTTAAAAATCCCTATCAGTAAACACTTTAATTAAGAAGTTTGAGTATATTAAGAAAGATTTTCAGCATACCTGCATTGTTTTAGCTGTTCATTCTGTGAAAACCAAATTTTATATTTGAAATGTTTGTAATTTTAAAAAGCCTTTGATTCTCACTAAAATTCTCTCATCAGACATTATTTCCTTTACCTTTATGAACCGTGATGTTACATAATGGATAGCCTTTTTCCTTTGAGTTCTAAAGAGCCTTTTAAAAAATATTTCATTTCTGGGTAAGTGTATGAATGGGTTGTAGGTAAAAATATAAAGATTGTTGATAATATAGTTTAATAATTGCTTCTTAAAGTTTAAATGATATCAACTGCCTTCATTAGGAAGGAAACAAATGGGGCAGTAGTTTAAGTAAGCAGAATCAGTTAGAGATAAACTATTAAGAGGTAAAATAATTTATTCACAAATGGTTTCATATTAACTAAATTGTAACATGTTTATTAAAATGATTTTTAGAATTGCTTTCTTTGCTAGTTGATTTCGACTACACTTTGTAGTGAAACTTAGCTCTTAGGATTACTACTTAGTAGTGACGTAAGGCGTAGCATGCTTTAAGAAATCCCAAAATGCAAAATATAAACTTCTGACATATGATAAAAATGAAGGAAAGTATCCAAGTGAGAGAAGGATTCTTTCAAAGAATCTATTGCATCTTATTGAAATAGCTCTACTACTGATTTGTTTTCCAAAATATACTTTTAGCAATTGTGTTCATTTTCTATCACTACATAACAATTTACCATACTTTCAGCAGCTTAAAGCGATACCAGTTATTAGTTCACAGTTCTGTAGGTCAGAGGTCTGGCATGGCATGGTTGTTGTGTTCCTTGCTCTGGGTGTCACAGGTTGAAATCAGGGTGTTGGCAAGGTTGGGTTACTTTCGGAGGCTCTGGGAAGCATTCAGGTTGTTGGAAAACTTCAGTTCCTGGTGGTTATAGAACCAAGGTCCCCATTTCTTTCTTGGCTCTCAGCTAAGGACTGCTCTCAAGTCCTGGGGACACCCATATTCCTGGCCACTTGGCCCCCTTCATCCTCAAAGTGAGCAGCAAAGAATCTCTCGCATTAAAACCCCCCACATTCTGGATTGCTTTCACCAGGAAAAGACCAGTTCCTTTTAGGGGTTCATCTGATTCGATTAGGCCCACTGCAGGCTCACTGAAGCTAGGTCAGCTGATTTGGGATCTTTATTTTATGTGTGAACCTTCACAGCAGCACCTAGATTAGTGCTGGAGAAAGTCTGTATACACTGGGGATGGGGAAGAGAATCTTGGGAGCCATCTCAGAATTCTGTTACGGCAGTGAAATGTACCATGATTGGATTTTTAAAAAAAAATCCATTTAAAAATATGATTCCTAATCTAAATGGAGAGGTTAGTTGGAAGACTTGAAAGCTATTTTAAGAGGGAGCTAAACCCCTGTAGTTCACATAGTGATATTTCCCTGGTCTCCCAGGCTGTTGAACGCCACACACAAAGTTATCACACTGCGTGGACTCCATTCCACTTCCCTTCCTGCCAAGACAGGAGTCTTTCTGCGCTCCCTCCAGCAAGACAACCCCTGTGACATTACCTGCATTGTGCACCTCCTGTCATCTGTCAACACTGCAGGCATGGTGCACTTCGGGTATTTGTAAAAGGAACGTTTGGGAGCCTGTAAGAGCACATTCTTAGCTTGGAGCAGGGGAGAGCCCTCCCTCACGTTTTGTCTCCTCCCAGGAAAATGCCAGTCATAGGATAGCAGTCTCTCCGTCAGCCCCTTCTGTTTCATCTCCATGCCTCCCTCCTCAGAGCCAGAAATGCAATCCCAAAGGCCCAGCTGCACTCCTGAATCAATTCCCTTTATCTCTCCCGAGGCTAAGCTGCAGAAACACTCCCCATGTGCTGCCAGCTACTTAATCTCTATTTTGCATTTCAAACTTCCATGTACACAGTTAAAAAAGAATCCTACTCAAACCTCCCCCAAAGCCAAATGGCAGAAGCAGCTCTGCTTCCTGGAGCCCAATGCTCTAATGAAGGGTCATAATCTTGTCTCCCATCATTAAGAAAGTGTAAAATCGTGTGCTGTTCTCTGTTTAAGAACACGGGTGAGTGTGTGAAACTGCCATATTTCTAATTAGCCATTCCCCCAGTACAGAATCCCCTGGTGCCCAGACTCACTCGTTTCACAATCATGTTCATTAGGTGTCACTGCTTTCTTACGGGTTTTCTGCCTCTTCACAGGTGACCCTGATTCATCTTTGATTCATCAGCTCCAGCTATTTGTCCCCAAGTCGCCAGGTCTCTGTAAAGTGTCCCCTACTAGCAAGGCTGTTGAGGAGTGTTTATGTGTGAGGGTTCCAGTGCCAGACATTCTGGGTTCAAATCCTGTATCTTCTGCTTACTAACCAAAGGCATTCAATGTTTCTGTGTTTTACTTTCCTATCTTATCAGATGTACTCTTAGTGTGACTGGCAGGTAACATGTGCTTACTTTGTCCGGTATTATTCCAAGCCCCTCTACCTCCTACTGAGGGCTAACCCTGTTGATATACTTCTGGTCCTTTGACACAAAAACTGGCAGAGATGGGTCAGTAGATGAGGCTTCTGTTACTTCCAAAATATATCCAGACGCTAACCACATCTCCCCCTTACCACCCTACCTCCACTTTGGTCCAAGCCATCAAACATTTCTTATCTGGATAATTGTGATAACCTCTTAAGTGGTCTCCCTGCTTTATCCTTGCTCTCCTACAGTCTTTCCTTTCTATGGTAGCTCGGATGATCCTTTAAACATCTGAGTCTGATCATTGTGACTACTCTGCTCAGAAGCCTGCAATAATTTTCCATTTCACTCGGTATAATAACGAAAGCCCTTCATTATCTGGTGCCCTATTAACTTTCTGACCTTCTGTTCGCTCGGCTCCTGTCATGCTGGCCTCTCTGCTGTTCCTCAAACATGCCAGGCGCTCTTTCACCTCAAGGTCTGCACATGTATTGTTTCCTCTGTCTGTAATGCTCTTTCCTCAGATGTGTGTCGTGTCCTTATGTCTTTGTTCAAATGTCTCCTCAAAGAGGTTCCTCTCCTTTCATACTCCGAATCTTACCTTGCTCTGCCTTTTCTTTTTCCACAGTCTGTATCATAATCTCTATACATTGTACATTTTATTTATTTAGTATGGCTGTCAGTTTCTGTATCCCTATGCTAGGATATATGGGTTAGGATATAAGCTCTGTATAGGCAGGGATATTTGCCTGTTTTTTTCTTTGATATATCCAAGTGCCAAGAAACACCTGATAGTAGAGGGTCACTAAGTATTTGTGGAGTTAAACTATGAGTGGATGTTGTCTTGGGGAAGACAGAGGCAGAGAAAGATGGATGTGATGACAATTGAAAAGCTGGTATATGCACTCGTATTACAAAGAGCAATGTGAATTTTAAATAAGAGCATGAATCAAAGAGACGGAACGCTGCAAAATTTGATTATAGTAACCAAAGTGTCATCTGAACCTATTGGTTTTACATTCATTTTTTCGGGCATATGTAGATATATAAGTAGAGATATATAAATAGTGATCTAGTGTTTCCCCCAGTGTTTGGTCATAGGTGTTAAATAAATATACTTTGATTGACTCACCGTCAGCTCCATAATTGTCAAAATTCAGGTGTGTCTCTGAGGCAAACCTTAATTATCTCCACAGTGCAGGCAGGTGAGGAAGAGGAAGCGGCTGGTGCTGAAGGTTGATCAGTGATCTGAATTATAGTTCCTACCCAAGAGGGTGCAGGGCACAGAGCTGGCTTAGACTTTAAATTCCTACAGGTAGGGATTCGAGTTCCAGCTCTGTCATTTTGTAGCTGTGTTGCTTTGGTTGGGATGCTTTACACCTCAAGCCTTCAACTGCCTCTCTTTTAAAGTAGGGAAAAGTAATTCCTGCTCTCGTAATACCCTCCAAATGAGAGATAATTTGGTGACCGCGTTTAAAAACAGTAGACATTGTTGTTCTTGTTACTGTTGAAGCTCCATGGAGACTTTAGGCTAGATTTAGCTTGAGATGAGACTTCATATCTGCGGCGGGATGAGTGATGCCTCCCGCACCACCCACCCCACCCAACCCCCCAATTCATACATTGAAGTCCTAAATCCCAAGGTGACTGTATTTGGAGATAAGGCACATAATGAGTTAAAGTTCAAATGAAGTCATTACAGTGGGGCTCTGACCCGATGGGATAAGTGTCCTTGTAAGAGAAAACACCAGAGTCCGCTTTCACTCTTTCTCTGGCGTGTGTGAGTGTGAGGACACAGGGAGAAGGTGACTGTCAACAAGCCAGGAAGAGAGTTCTCACCAGAAACCAAATAGGCCAGCACCTCGATCCTGCACTTTCTAGCCTCCAGAACTGTGAGAAGTAAATTGAGTTGTTTAAGGCACCCAGTCTGTGGCATTCTGTTATAGCAGCCCAAGCTAAGATAATATCCAACGGTGTTTCATCGAGTGAGGTTTTAGGTGAAACTTCAGTTAGGAGTCAGCACCTGGGATAAGAGTGGGCAGGTTCCAAATCCTGGAGATCAGGTATTCTCAAAGCCTGGGCATTGTAGGGACTCCAGAAAGTGGGCTGGAATTCCAGGAAGGGCTCTTGTTTCAGCAGAAAACTGGACTGCTGCTCAGGGTCTGAGGTGGAAAACTGGCGACAGAGTGGGCACATGGCCCGGGGAAGGGAGCCCAACGCTCCCACACTCAGACTCATTCCAGATTCCAGATGCTTCTTCTTTCTCTGTTTACATCTTGTTGATGAACTAGACAACCCTGAGCCTGCAGATGAAAGACCCTGGCGCTCAGAGCTGAGTGGGGGCTGTTGGATCATCTTCGGCTCTGAAATGCTCATCCCCACTAGGCCTTATGGAACTTTTAAAGGCAGAACCTGACACCACTGCACATGAAAATGTGGGTTTTATAACTATTTTATAATTATAGGTGCGTGTTTAATATCATTTAATGGTGTTTCATATATAATTAATAGAATTGAAAGCGGTTGTCTAGTAGCTATATCTAACGGACTAAGTTTTCTAAAATATCACTGAGAGCGAGTTATCTAAGCTTTTATGGTAACTGTCTGGGCAATTCTATTAAGTGATTGTCCTTTACTCGCGGTCTGAGCTGTGGGTCTCAATGTGCGATCTTTATTTTTACCATCAGTGTATCGATTGCTTAACATTGATAATATTTCCTGCAGTTTGAGAGATTTATCCTCCAAATTGGATATTGTCATTTCCCTTGCTTGGGTAGCCAGAATATCTGAATTTTACCCTAATTAGAATTGACTGTTCGGGGCTGACAAAGAACCCTACAGGCTAAGTCATGATATACATAAGGAGTAAATTTAGTTTCCTCATGAGTCAATACTTTTCCATTTGGTTTATGACAATTCAGAAAGTTCCATAAAACCTTTTTCAGAAATAATTAATGAAGAAATTTCAAAGTATAAAATGCACACATGTAAAACATATTTACGACCAGATGAAGATTGCTTTGGACCCATTCTAGTCAGTTTCCTTCCATGTAGGAGGTTTAAACTTTTCAACCAAATTCAGTAGAAATAGTTGAGTAAAATTAAGTATCAGTCACATTGAAAAACACTGGGAAATATCAGGGTGAAGAAAGCATAGTCCTTGGCTTTGGGCAGCTCATGGGTTAGTAGGGAGAGAGGCACGTTTGATCGCATTCCAACACAGTGTGAAATCTGCTGATGGACATACCTTGTTTCTCCTAAAATAAGACCTAACTGGAAAATAAACCTTAGTATGATTTTTCAGGATGACTTCCCCTGAACATAAACCCTAATGTGTCTTTTGGAGTAAAAATTAATATAAGACCCGGTCTTGTTTTCGGGGAAACACAGTAGATATACTCATGGGGTGCTGCATGAATAACAGCAGCAATTGACATAATTTAATGGCGTTGTGGACATTTTCTTAAATATGTGGTACTTCAGTTGACTGTTGAAAGAGAAATGGATATGATCCAGGTGGATGGGGAAAAGCTGGAAGAAGAATGAGACCAAACAGCATGTTCAAAGGTCTGAAAAAGCAGGTGTGTTTTGCGGAACTCGATGTTTGTGAGAGTAGAGTACTGCCCGTGGTGAGGCTGAGGCCAGACAATAAAATATCTTATATTTTAAGATGTTTGAATGAAGAGACATATGTGTTAAAAAAAAAAAAAAAGAGAGAGTTGTGATTATTTTTTGTACTTTAGAGGTTTCACTGAAGAATTATTAATATGATAGTATTTATCTTTTCTCATTTAACTCTCATTATAAGCTTATGTTCTGCCAAGGATTTGTAATATATTGTACTCTACTAAAAAGATAGTAGTTTGCACTATTTTCTTATGTATACTTCTTAAATGTTTTCTATATTTAATTTCAATTAATCAGAGTAGCTAATAATGACAGGATAGATGTTGTATTAACTTATATAACTTTTCCTTCTATCCATTTATTAACTTGGTAAAATGGAAACATGTTCAAAAGAAATTATGTGCCTACTGAGAACCACACCAGCTATATTCCTTGTTTCTATGTTGAAACAATGTTGAATAATACTGGATATAAACATTGTTTCTTACTCTTACCGTGTTTCCTGGAAAATAAGACCTAGCCAGACCACCAGCTCTAAGGTGTCTTTTGAAGCAAAAATTAACATAAGGCCCGGTCTTATTTTACTATAATATAAGACCAGCTCTTATCTAACATAATATAATATAAGACCGGGTCTTATATTTATTTTTGCTCCAAAAGATGCATTAGAGTTGATGGTCTGGCTAGGTGTTATTTTCAGGGAAACAGGGTATGTTAATCAGTGCTGAGGCAAGGTGAAAATAACATAGCTGTTTGCTTTAAGACGTGCCGAGTCATAGGAGAAAAATAAATCAGTCAAAGAAAAGAAAAGAAAAAAGTAAATCATTTTTTTCTGATTTCTCACCAGAAACTAAATAGGCCAGCACCTCCATCCTGCACTTCCAAGCCTCCAGAACTGTGAGAAGTAAATTCAGTTGTTTAAGGCACCCAGTCTGTGGCATTCTGTTATAGCAGCCCAAGCTAAGACAATATCCAATGGTGTTTTTATCAGGACTAATACTTATCAGGACTAACAGCTTGCTAATCAACACTTGCATCGGGACCCTTGCCTCACTCTGTCTACAAATCCAAAGCTGTTTTAATAATAATAAACCAAATCTACACACAATGTCAACCAGTTTCCCACTTGCAAGATCTGCCTTAAAATTACCCAGCAAAGACCCTACAACTACAAAATCCTGAGCCCTAATTTTTTATTTTGAGCCAATAATTATTCAGATTCTATGTAGGAGGTATACTGGTCCACAGATTTTTCTAGTGTTTTTATTTGGAGGAATTGACAGCAAACTATTCTGTTGCAAACAAATGTTGACATTCTGCTGTTAGACTGTAATTTACTCTATGGTATTCTGATAAAGTTCCTGCAGCAACATTACTCATTAGCTAGTGTTTGAAGACTTGAGAGATTCTGGATAGGTGAGAGCATAAATTAGCTAAGTCATGTATTTTTTTGCAGAACAATTTTATCTAACAACATGGAGTAATAACTGGTGGCAGAGAGAGAAGAGATTTTTGAGTGGGGTGAGGGGACAGTTTCATTCATCTGCCAAAGTGGACATCTCATTTCTCAACTGTGCTAAGTGCTAGTATATTTCTGGAAAGGAGCAGATCTTCCTTACATAAGGTTGTTCAACATTTCTCTGTGGCTTCTTAATGTTCCCATGATAAAATCCAGTTTATGGCTTTTGATACCCTTTATAATCTGACTTCTGCTTACTCCTCCATTTATCTTATAGAATTCTCCTCTCCCCCCAATACGTGTTCTTCTGTCCACACAGAATCATTTTGCAAACACACTAGGTATTTGTCTCTGGGCCTTTGCACATGCTGTTCCCAGTATTTGGACCAAGTTTCCCCACATTTAACCAGTTTTCCCCTACACTTCTTTTCTGTCTCAGCTCAGTTATTACTTCCTTTGGGGATTGTTTTCTGAACTTCTAAAACTATACTATGTGCCCCTCTTAGATAATCTTATAGGGTCCGGGGATTTCCTTACCATAGTACTTATTATACTGTATTATAACTAGAGTTTACCTGGCTCTCTCTTACTCATTCCAGACAGTAAACTCATTGAGAGATTATCTATTATTTTTTCTATGCATTACCTACTTAGCATACTGCCTGAATAATAGATACATAATAAATATCGGTTGAGTAAATGAATAAACACTTGCCCTGTTGCCTTCAGTGATTCCTCCTTCTTTCTTTCTCCTGTCTCTGCTCTGTTGGTGTCAAGACTATCTTCTGTTGGACACTATACCTGATCTAAATGTTTGGAAAATGTATTTCCTGCATTGATTTCACTGTTGTGAAGCACAGTATGTTTTTCTTGTCAATGATTTTATTTACCAGAGGGATACTTGAATTTTAGCTGGCCATAGGACTTGAACTAGGAGTTAAAGAGCAAAATTTAAGGCTGCAAGGACTGCTACCTATCTATTTCATGTACCTTCCCTTATTTAACGCTTGTTCTCTTGTTGCATGCATCTCACCTTCGTACACTGGAATCTCCTCTTATATAGGCAAGTTTCTATTTTCTTTCCATGCATGAACCCCGTTCTTGGGATGCAACATTGATTGTCCTAGCGAGCGAGCTTCAGCTCACAAGTTCCTTTGGTTTCCATAGTGTGCCCTCTGCTCCCTCACCTTACTCCCCTCCACCCAAACTTTTACTTTCCATTAAATTATTGCGGTTGCCTGAATTTCTCCAAGCCATCAATGCCATTGAAGCACGTTCCTCTGTGTGTCTAGAGCTTCAGTAAGTCTCTGTTAAACCTTAACACAAGGGTGTGAGAGAAACTGAACAGACCTGGTATTATGGGGTAGGATCAATACCTAAGCTGCTGGTCATCTTGGGATGATTTTATGTAGCAGTGCCATCCTAATGAAGAAGCTCAGGGGTTCAAGTTTGAGGAATACCAAGAATTCTACTTGTCTTGTTCACGCACTGTCAACATTCCTAATGATCACTGTTCAAAGACAATCGTTTATTTAAGAAAGTCTTCCACACATGTACATATCGCAGAAAAAGATAACACAACTTCATATGGCACCGACTATAACTTTAGTGGACTTTACAAAGGTGAAAGAGTGTCTAGATGTCAGACCCAGCTGGGAGGAACTGAGCCATAGAACAGACCTTGTGGCAGGCGCTCGGGTCGTGAACAAGACAGTCTCTGCACTGAAGTTTAGACTCTCAGAAACTTTACAGCATTCTAGTAGGTTTTCCCACTCTACCATCCAGGTTTCAGGATATTCTGCTACAATTAATAATTTTCTTGCCTTGTCAGCATCCTGTCTGTGCCTATTTGTCTGTGCCTAAATCGTTCAGGGTGAAATGTGAGCCTTGAATCAAATTTTGCCAATAGGACGGATGAGGGGTGGTGAACGACCGAAACGGAGGAGAAGAGGGATTTCTAAGATAGAGAGAGGTTTATGGAACAGACTTCGTGTGGGATGTGCCCACCACTGTGCAAGGGAAGGGAAGGAGAACAGGAGCCCCTTTTCTGGTTTGTCAGGTTGCCAGGGTGGAAAAGCAAGAAACAAACAGAAAACAAAAATAATCCCAAAGCAGCAAATAAGAGTGTAACTCCCTGGGAAGGTTACTGCTGGGTCAGGCATCTCAGCCATGGACTCTTAGAGCCTGGGATCAAATTTCTTGCTGGAGAGACTGGCATGGAAGCTTGTGGAACCTGTCCTGGAGAATCCATGAACTTCAGCAGTGGCGGGGCAGGGGCCTCTGTCACCTGGTGTGGAGATTCTTTCAGAGTTAATTTGGTGCCATCCCAGTGGCTGAAGAACAGGAACTCACAGAGGATACAGTGGACCCCGTCTTTGTGAATCATTTCACTCTTCAAAGCACAGACATTTACTGAGTATTATATGCCAGGCACTAAGCTAGGCGCTGCTTATATAACAAGGAATAAAATGTAGACACGGTCCTCATGAAGTGCCCACTCTAGTGGGGGATACACTTTCATAAATGAAAATTATAATACAAAGGGGTGTATATAATACGGGGGTAACAAGATGATTAAAAATGTCAGAGGAAGGGCACCTCTCCTTAGGAGGGAAATTGGGTGCAGACGGGAGATTAGAGGACCCTAAAATCTTCAGATGAGGCCAAATTATATTTTAACATCATCTTTATTTCCAAATTGTGCCTCCTAGCTGATATGGCCTTGAAAAAACATCCATTAAATATAGTTGTATATCCTCATGATTTGTGATCTCTAAAGAGACAAAGTCTTTATCTTTCAATATTCTTTATAATTGCACTCAGAATCATATTCTGCTTGCTGCTGATAATGCCAGCATGCTTCTGATTTGAGCAGAGTGATGCTGGCATCACTATTGACTCCAGCTGACCTCTGCACTGAAAATAGATCTTTGGTAGAAAGAAGGCACTGTAAAATGGGGCCCTCATTTTGATCCTTATCTATTGGTGTAACAACTGTCTTTATTTTCAAGTGTTTTACCTCACCAGCATATTTTAAGAGCTGACTCTTAAATATGCTTCAAGGAAAGTAAGACTGCCTGATTAAAAAAAAAAAAAAAAAAATCAGAAGTTTTAGAAAGACGGATAAGCTTGTAAAGGGCTGGGGTTGCATGACTCTATAGAATTTAAATAATTCTCTTTACCGGGATAAGGGAAAGTCTTCCCTTCCTAAAATGAGAGTGGTTGGGAAGAGGGGAACATTTGTTTGGTAGGAATTCGCCTTTCATGAGTTGAAGAACAGATGAAAGACATAGTTCTAGGAATCAGAAATTACTAGAACTGTGTGAGCAGGACAGATGGGGAGGTTCTTACAACTGAGAGAAAGGGCCGGATCTGTTCATGCATTGTGAAAAACAATATGGAATCAAGTGGAGCAAACCGGTTAAGAAATGGAAGATTCTAGAGCCAGACAGAAATGCAGTAAATTCCTGGCTCTATTTTTCATCTCACTGATCTGTACCAAGTCACTTGACTTATTTATGATTAGTTATTTTAGACATAGGTAAATATTTATTCAATAGCATTTTTGAAGTAGAATGATCATTCTTGTTGCCTTAGGTTGTGTGATGAGCCCAGGAGATAAAGAACTATGCCTGGCACAAAGGAAGTGCTTAACAAAGGGGAGCCCTTTTACTTTACAATGTTGATGATGGTCAACATTATTAAGTAAACACAGACTTCTAAGTGCTTGGGCTAAGACAGGGGTATGAGGAGTGTTTTATGTAATTATGCCAGGAGGGCGTGCCAAAGAAAAAGGATATATGTGTGCTTACCCAGGGAGACAGGAACTCTTTCTTGCTAGACTCAATGTTGAAAGAATGTGAGGCTAGAGCTATAGCAGTCATTTTACCATGAGGAAAAAGCCTGGGATTTCTAGGGATAACCGTGAGGAGTAGGAGAGCAAAGACAATACTAGTGAAAGAAAAATCAAGAGAAGAAGAGACACTCACTCCAGAGACTGTCCTTTGGTCTGTGAGTCCAGCTGTTCCTAAAGTTGGCACGACCCCTGGATTGTCTAATTCTTGAGCCCATAAGTTCTGAGTTTGAGCCTCTCAGAGTGTTCTGGAACTTGCAACACAAGAGTCTGTGTTAAAATGATGAAAATCACATCTTTCAGTTTTTGATAAAAGGAAGGATATTTTCTCTCTTCTTATCTTGAATGTAGATGTGATGCCTGTAGCTGTATTAGCTGGCTGTCAACTATGAGGCAAATAGCTTGAGGGAAAAGCTAAGAGAAACACTTGCATCCCTGTCCCGACATTCTGGAGTCACAGAAATAATGCCAACCTCACTTTTTGTAGCAGTTTGCTAGGGCAGCCATGCAAAGGAACACAGAGGGGTGGCTTAAGTAACAGAATTTATTTTATCACAACTCTGGAGGATAGTAGACGTTTGTGATCAAGGTATCAGCAGGGTTGATTTCTTCTAAGGCTTCTTCTCCCTGTGTGTTCACTTTGTCTTCCCTGTGTGTCTGTGCCCTAACCTCCTCCTCTTGGGCATCCATCGGTCGTAGCGCACTGCGGCCCACCCTAATGACCTTATTTCAACCTAAGACATTATTTCTACACACAGTCACATTCTGAGGTACTGGGTGTTTAGGACCTCAACATACAAATTTGGGAGAAAAACAATTCATCCCATAACACTTACTGCAGAAAAGCAATGCCTACAACCGTAATCCCATTTGAGATTATTGTTATTAATATTTTAGCAGCTAACTGAAATTGTTACGCACTGGTGGAAGAAGTTCAATCTAATTTCTATTTCTGAAAATATGTTTCTTTTGAACTACTAGGAGCTAGGCTATGAGCTCATGTTTTGTTAAAACTCATAGTTCTCAAGAGAAAGGCAGTTACTGACAAAAAGATGCTTTGCTCCTGAGTTCAGGGAACATAGATTAGGTTTCTCTTTAATTTCTTTTTTTTTTTTTAAGACTGATTTTTCCAGAACTCCAGGAAATAAATTTAGGGCTTTACTAGCTTAGAGAGATCATAGGAGAAGGAGAAAAAATTAAAAAGCAATGTGGGCTAGGCTTCATAGGGTCAAGAACCCAGTCTTACAGACAGAAGTCTGACCAAGAGAACTAATGAGAGTTCCTGCCAATATCAGAGCGCTTTCTAACTCCTCGACACCAAGGAAATAGGCAACCCCCCTTCTCTTCAAGACTAGATCGCTATATTCAATCATAAAATTTGAGCTGGTAACTGCAAATGCTAACGTTTTCAACTACACAGCAGACACATTACCTCGTTAGTAGTGTAGAGAGCATTTTAACAGACCTATTCCATCTCCCCAGGGGGTGAAACCTGTGTAAGTTGAATTTCAGATTTGTTAGGTGAAAGAAAAGAAATACACCACTAAGTGCTGAAAAGAAAATCGCGTTTCAAAATATTGTCCATGACTTGTTTTCTCATCGTTCCTAATTTCTCACAGCGGCAATCCTATTTGAAGTGAGATTTGAGTAATAAAAGCATGGTATTTGAAAATCATTTATACAGATACCAGAAAGCATTAATGAGTCTTTTTCTTTCAAGATTTTAATAGAAGGCTTGATCCTATGTCTCTGCATCAGTTGAGCTCTTATGTCTTTTTAATGGAATTTGAGCTTGAAGGGGAACTTGGGGAGAGGGCTGAATCAGAACAGAACTGCGACAGCTTTTTCACCAACTGCATCTTGTCCAACAGAGGGCACTTGGAACTCACATATAAATAGCAGCAGCACGAGCCGCAGCATTTAAGATATCCATTTTCATTGCCATGGTGATCCTTAATTAACGTGTAGCGTCAGGTTTTCATTAACATTAGTAAAATGAGGTGACTATGACCTTGATTAATAAAATGTGTAATCATTTTGGAACTATCAGGAGTCAGAGACTTGTTAGGTCTTTCTTCCTGGTGATTACGCTGGTCTGTAATCAATACAAACAAAATCTAAATTCCAGATTATTCAAGCTCCATTTCCAGGGTTAAAATCTGATTTCTTTTTAAAAATAAAATTGATTATACATTTGTGACAGTTTAAGGATAAGAAAGCAACAGACTGAATATAATCTTTTATTATTACGTGAGGAGAATCGAATTGTTTGCTACTTCTCAATAGCAAATAAATAGGTTTAAGACACGGGAATGGAGCTTTAGAGTGTTATTGATATATTTCTAAAATTCTATTTTTCAGAATGTAGATGGAGAAGCCAAGGGAGGAACAAGTCAAAGCTTTGAGTAACCACTAGAGGGCACTCTTCACTCTGTTATCTTTCTGAAGCCGTTAGCCGGCAGGGCTCCTATTCAATCAAACACAGCATTTACGAAGTTTGTGACTTGTTTAGGAATAATCAGAAGCACCCCACAATTCAGGACCGTTCCTCCACCCGCGCGCCACCCTCCCCGTAATGCTACTGTTGATTGTGATGCAAAGTCCTCGACTTCATCAAATGTACACTGGAAGGATTCAGACAATCCAGATTGCCTGTGTGTGCAACTGCGCGTAAAATGTACTTCACTTTCATACATTTTTATTCTCATAAAATAGACAAAGTACAAAATTAAGAAACTTTATGCTTCTCCTCTCATGTTTTCAGTCTTATAGAAGTCGTTATGCATATTGATCACATTGGTACTATATCCTCGTGTGATGTTTCACAGCACAAGGCCAGAGTACTTACTACTGGTTTCTCGCTCTCTCTTTCTTTCTTTTGCCGAATGATGAATAAATAATTGATCTCTTATAAAAATCTTGGTCATTGCGTTCTGGAGGGTTGAGTGTGGGGGGGAAACCAGAGATTGCCACCCCAAAATATGCCTTTGGGATATTCATTATTCTAAGCTGGTTATTTTAAAGAAACAAAAGACTCAGAAAGAACCTTTAACCCTCCCCCTTTACCTGCCTAAATAAATTCAGATAGAAAAGCCTGCTTCAGGAAGGGAACCTTAGCGTACTCACCTTAGCATTTATGAACTAGGTATGGCAGACAGGGAGCAATCTCAGAGCCTTGTCTGTTGCATTTCCCTCTGTATCCCATTGTTTCTGGGTGACTCAGCAGGAATTTGTTTACCGCACGTTTGCTCTTTCTCATCTACTTTCCCTTTGAAATCCCAGATCTCTCTCTCTCTCTCTCTCTCCAGAAAGGCGTATAAATCTCAACTGTCCAATGTATCCATGGGTCGCATATTCTTATGGACTAGCTGTTTACAAATGTAATGAATTTAGTTATTTTCTCCAGTTAATCGGTCTGATGTTAATTTGATTATCCTTTCAGTCAGAAGAACTTAGAAAGGTGGGAGGAAATTTTATTTTTTCTGTCCCCACAACTCATGTTCTGGAGTTGGTCTGGCATATCTCCAACTTCGACATTTTATAACTCTGATTTCTCAGTAAGGCATGTGGTAGATTGTATTATTATTCGAAAGTATTTACTCCACCTTCTTCCCGATAGCAGGAAAATACTTCTAACTCCATCATGCTGAGCTTGGTCAATGAAATGTGAGAAGTAACTATACCACTTTCAAGGCGAGTCCTGAAATGTGATTTAATGCCTCTTGCTCTTCCTTTGCCACAAGAATGCGTATGTCATGCACTGTGGGTGCCGCATCAGCCTGGGTCTCCGAATGTGAAAAAGTTCAGAGCAGAGACAAAGTATTCATAGCCAGCTGGACTTGCTGACATGTATTGTGGGCAAGAAATGTGTTTGCTGTTAGCCACTGGAGTTTGGGGGTTGCTTTTTGTGCAGCAAGCTGACTAATATAAAAATTGATATGAGGCGTGGGTAGTGATTGCTTCAGAATAAAACTGTAGGTGGTGAGAAAACTATTGAAGGAAACTGAAAAGAGTGGTGATTAATGTAATACAGTTTTCCTGCAGTGGCAATAAGTTGAGAAGCAGATCGTATTCCTGATAAACTTATGGCTTTAGCTGGGAAGGTATTTAAACCGGCTATTACTAGTGTGAGTTAGTTGTTATTAGTGGCCTTTGACAAGACATTTTAAAAATGAAATAAATTTAGACAATAACCAGCTCATTTGCAGGAAAGGGTGAAAGAGAAAAATAGCCTCAAAATCTGGGATTTCCCGGTTGAGAAATGGGGCTGTTTTTAATCTTCAACTGGTAAAAGATAAAATTGAGAAATGTTCTGAGCCCAAACCACTAAGACATAGGCTGAAATAAAATCACTGGAGTGGCCACAGTTTCCAAAGGCATGACTGTGCAATCGCTGGGAGAACCCACAGTACCCTTAATGAAGTCTAGAGAAAAGCACACGTCTGCAAAAGAATTGTGGTGGGGGCTCCTGGCACCAGGAAACGGAATCAAATAAATAAATTGCTAACAAAATCTTTGAAAGAGTCATACTGCTAAAAGCACTATCATTCTTAAATAAAAGAGATTGTGACTTTTTGGAACTATTTGTGCCCCAACTTTCTTGGGCAAGAAGCAAGCTGAGAAAGCTGCTCATTCTTCTAGGATGGCAAAATCTCCAAAGTCTTCCTAATCTAACAAGGACAATGAAAAGGAAATGATGTCCTGGAGGGTGGAAGCAAGAGCCACAGAGAATGATGGGCTGGGAGCTACCTGCAGAAAGCAGAAATGGTGCCTACTCAAGGAACATGCCCTACCGGGAGGTAGGAGACCTTGTAAGGTTCATCCTGCAGAGTTTCAAAACGGCTGTTTCCCAGGGGTTGGGAAGTGCTTCTCATCCTTCCGCTTTATGAATGGGGATGTGTACGTAGCTGTCCTGTCCCTGGCCCACCATTTTACATGGGTGTTACGGGTTACTTTGTAGCTAGTTTAGAGACTATCATGAGATCTTCAACTTTGGACCTGATATCATAATGGAATGAGACTTTCTGGGTATATTTCTTGGAAGTAGGTAATTTTGAGTGCAGAGGGAAGAAAAGTGAATATCAAAGAAGGTAGTCTGTGATCGATTCCATTATTGTTTTCAAATATTTATTCCCCTCTCCTATCATGAGCATGGTGTATTTTTCTGCTGCACTGATGTTGAGCTAGTCCATGTGACTTTTTTTGACCAATGGAATATGAGCCAATGAAGCATATGCTATATATGAGCAGAAGCTTCAAATGTGACTGCCTCTTGTTCTTAGCCTCTGTCACAAAAATGAGCATCTCCCAAGGAGGGGTTGCACCTCTATCTGAGACCATTGAATGAAAGGACATGCAGAGCAGAGGTGAGCAGGGCTGCAGCAGTCCCATCTATCCACAGACACAGGCATGTGAGTGGGAAATAAATGTTGCAAGCCACCGAGATTTTGGATTGTTTGCTTTACAGCAAGCCGACGAATGCAGGACATGAGACCCTGTTTGAGTTCCCTTTGCAGTTTCAGTCAAAGCAGATAATACACATACAAATGTTAACTTGTTCATTTAAAAATCAATTATTTTGACTACAGAATTCCAAAAAAATCTTAGCTTATGTGACAAATAAAATGAAGTGTACTTTTCCTTATTAAAATAAAGCAACATTTGCTGATGCCGAAACCTCCAAAACAGTATATTTCCAATTGACAGATAATTCCCTAAGAGAAGAAAAGGTTACTGGTTCA
The DNA here is from genome assembly GCF_036562045.2 of Rhinolophus sinicus. Classification (NCBI taxonomy): domain Eukaryota; kingdom Metazoa; phylum Chordata; class Mammalia; order Chiroptera; family Rhinolophidae; genus Rhinolophus; species Rhinolophus sinicus. Next base: position 101,382,430 of record NC_133756.1, on the reverse strand, counting down.
GTTTAGTAGAACTCTGTCATATATGTGTAGTGAAAAACATGAGTCACATCAAACCATTGTAACGTATGTGTTCACTAAGAGTGAACTGGACACTTTAAAAACTACGTATGGATGAATGACATGAAATGTACTTTGGGAAATATCTGTTTACGCGTGCCTCAGTTCAACCCTTAGTCTGTGATTCTCCAACTTGGTCGTGTGTCACACTAGACTGTCGGATCCTTTAGGAGTATGACCCATGTTATACGATACTAATAATGAATTAACAACATTTGCTGACAATTTCCTTCTTCTACAAATTAGAGTGAATTCAAGATTATTCTTATAATAATGCTAGGCTTCCTTTCATCAAATTACACTTTCTTATGTGAGAGAGTGATGGATGGAGTTACACATAGCACCCCTGTAAGCTCACAAATTCTCAGGTTGACTTTGTTTGTGTTTCAGGCCATAATATGAGCTGCAGTTGGAAATGCGTTTCACAGATGAACTTTATCTGTTGTGTGAATGTGTTGCGGGGCAGGTTGGAATCTCTTGAACTCCTGTAAGAATTGATGTGGCTTCTAGTGAAGATAAACGAAAGATCAGAGATGGGGCACCAATAAGCTAGTTTGGAAATAGGATAAGTGGAGGAAATGAGAGGTGATACCTTGGAGTCAGCTAAGCATGGCAGAAAGATCCCTCTGCTCAAACATTTTCCCACCCCAGTTTTCCTCTTTGGGACACGTCCTTCTCTAAAATGCAAAGATGCGCCAGAAGATAAGTAGATTTTTAACTTTCCTAATGTCACAGGGAATACTTTCCTGAGAGGCCAGAGAGTCCAAGGAAGGGGAATCTTTCAGGAGTGGGCATTATTAAGGTGCAGACCTGGGTGAGGTAACAATAAAGAGCGATGTACAGGCATAGCCACAGATAACGGGCCATATCTGACACGTGCCAGGCACTCAGCAGATGGAAATGAATGAAAAGACAGATAATGCCAATGGGTGCTGAAGATTTTGGAAATCTTCCTTAAAACGACTTCTCTTGTCTCACAGTGGGCCATTCTCCTGTACTAAATCCCACACCGAACATGGCCAATCCCCCAAGCATATCTCTCACTATGCAACTTTTGCCTGGATTGCTTTTTGCATTCTGTCAGCTGCAAAGACTTATTGATCTTTTAATGTCCATCTCAAACGTCTCTACCTCCACGATGCCTGATTGATTCCCTTAGCAGATTAAGCACCCTTCTTCCATCTTTTTTCTCCCTCTCCTAGGTCCCGATCACATTGTACTGTCGCTATCTCTTTGGGGACTCTGGATATATTGGGGATAATGTCCAAGGCTTATTCACCTTTGTAGCCCTAATCCCCTTACTTGAGCATCTTACACATGAGAGATGTACAAACAAAGCTGACTCTTACATTCTACATAGATGTAAAAATAGCAGCGACAGCTTTCAAAACGAACTTCATTCATTGTAAAGTTTTCTCTTGGGTAGAAGCTGGCCCAAGTGCCCCGGAGAATCATTTAGCTTGCAGATTTTGGTCCATGAAAATAGTCCCAGATAGGTTTTAGTGCAGCAAAGTACTCTCCCTCATATTAGAGGATGTTTGGTTGTGGCTGTAGGAGTGTGTGTGTGTGTGTGTGTGTGCGTGTGTGTGTGTGCAGTTCCTTCCATGGTGCCCCCTCATCTTTGACTTACGGACACAGCAGTGATGTTGAGAGCTCGTGGCCTTTAAAGTCCTGCCTTTTTTTCAGCACAAAGGATGTTGATTACTTTGGAACCAAAAAACTGTCTCTTTCTGACTTTTGCATGCCAGACTAGCTGAAGAAGTGTTATGGACATTTCCCAGCTTTTCTTTTTTTTTTTTTTTCCTGCTCAAAGCTGTGCTTTCTTTTTTATGGTACACTTCTTTTGCTTTGATCGGCTTGTGGTCACCCCAGTTTGGCTTGTGAAACAGCATTGTTTGGGGATCCTGCTGTCATGCATCCTCTGAGTACATCCCGCCTGGTGATGCTGGCAGCAGAAGACTCTGCTTTTTTGCCAGCTACCCTAGTTTTGCTGTTGTGCTATAAAGGTGCCATTATTTACTTCTTTATTGGAGTGTGTGTGTGTGTGTGTGTGTGTTTGTGTGTGTGTGGAGAGAGAGAAAGAGAGAGTGAGGCAGAGAGGGAGGGAGAGGGAGAGGAAGATGAAGAGAGAGAAAGAGGTAGTCTCTGCTGGACAATGTTAAGAATATTATTTTACTTCGGCTGAGCTTAAACTGTGCATTCGGTTGACAAAATGCCTCTCTGCCTTCTTTGGAAATGTTCTGCGTCTCGTGGTACTCCTACATTCCTATCGTGCATGCTATTCCTTGTCTTTCCCGAATGTCAGACCTCACTGGATAGTGCCAGTACGATGAATAATTGCTGCCATGTATTGAACACTTACCTGGGAAAATGCTGCAGATGTCTTATGTGTTAATTATTACACAAGTATCACGATATAGGGACAGGACTAGTGTGCTGGTCTTACTAGTCTATGGGGAGAAGAATTTCGATAAGGAAAAGTAATTCAAGGTCATAAAAACTGTTTGTAAATCCTGGTAGAAGCACCGGCTTTATAGTCTGCATTCAGCAACACACACTTTGCCTAGTCTAAGGGAGTAGACTATGTTTTTAAAAATGAAGGCATGATATGGTTAATGTATTTCTTGCTTAAAGTTAAAAATTCAAGGTGTTGACTTCAGTCATCAGTTAGTTGTTGGGTGTGGAGGCAGAGGGACATGAATTCAGCAGGGTCAGCTCAGCTTGTTCTCAACCAAGCATCACTAGGTAAGCACCAGTCTGTGCCCCCTGTGCTTTGGGCGGTCCCTTAACTGCTGGACTAGTTCACCGTCAGATTATTTTAACCTTGTATTTTTTTTTTAATTTGTTTAGCCTTGGTCTATAAATAGATTTCTGAGAATCTCACGTTCTAATAATACTAACCAATCATTTTTTTTCTCCTGAGAAATTAAACCATGTTATGGGCACTCTTCGAGTCACTTAAAATTAATTATTGTTCCTGAAATTTTTCTTCATATGCCATAAGGTGGGAGTACCGTCCTTTTAACTCCTATGTGTGGCTGGTGTTACTTTATGCCACTGGTTCTCACCTCTCAAGGGACATTTGGCAATGTCTGAAGACATTTTTGGTTGTCACAACTGATGGGGTAGGGGTGTGTGTACTAAGGGCATCTAGTGTGTGGAGATCAGAAATATTGCTAAAAATCCTACAATGTACAGGACAGCTCCTCACAACAGAGAATTATTTGGCCCAAAATGTCAATAGCACTAAGGTTGAGTAATTTTGCTTTATAATACGGATTTCCATAAAGATATCACCTTATCCATATAGATAGGAATCATTCCTAATAATTTAAACCTATACACATGAATCTACACCAAATAATGAGTGTCTGATGCTGTGTTAATCTTGCTTGTCACAATCCCTTAATTTGTCAGGGTTATGAGCTGAAGTGTTGCTCTCAAAAGGGTACGAGGATGTCCCATTCCAGAGCAGCCTTTTACATCGGAGGGCAGACAGAATCCCCTTCTTGCCCACAGAACCCCTTTTTCCCTAAACCCTGGAAAGAGTGGCAGAAAAACTAGGTTCTGCCATTTCTACTCTGTGATTACACACTTTGGATGGGATGCACCCTTGTTCCCCACCTCCCTCCCTCAGTCCCACTCTGTCTTCAAGTCAGAATCAGCCTCATGATTGGCAGGGACCTTGATGGTCATCTAATGAATCCGAGCCTTTGATTCTTTGCCTGTGTGGTTGCAGGGCTCCATCTTGAATGCCTCTAATTTCCCTTTGGCTGTCTGGTCTCTCAAACCTGTGACTTGTGCCAGTGGCCGTTTGTCAACTGGTTTATCAAACAGGTTGGTTAAACAGTGCTTTGTCTGTGGAATCATGTATTTTGTAGTGGGTACTGTGTTTGTGTACAGAGCCTGAGCTAAAAACACCTGTTTTATCCAGCTGGCCAGCAGAGGAGGAGAGAAAGCAAAGAGATTTCAAAACTGGAAGACACAGCCTTTCCTCTCCAGGAGTTTACCGTTTAGTTGGGGAACCCAGAGATGTGGCAGTATATTGATTTACGAATCCTTGGATGAAGAGTGTCAAACATGTACATTTAATACCCAGATCCGGTGTTTGAAGAGTGAACTGCAGGGAAGTGCTCCTCTTATATTTGTCAACTATAACTTGAAATAAATAGTTTGGATAGTAAAAAAACAAAAACAAAAAACAAAACAAAACAAAAAATGTTTGAGGACTCCTGACAGGCCTGCGCCCCTGTCAAAAACTATATGAATGTGAAGGAATCTGGCCAGCATTCCCAATTCTTTGGAACATTTTAAAATTTTTCAGCTTTTGGATCCTAGTAAAGTAATTCCACAAACTAGTCATCATCAAAGCTTAGTAAATAGTCTCCAAGCCCCTAATCTCAGAAACAGGCTGGTGATAATGTGCCAATACCTTCATTTAGTCATTGCTGCTGCAAGACTTCAATGCTAATTCCATTTTTAGTTACTGTTTGTAGCAACTATTAAAAGAAAAATGAGAGAGAAAGATTTTTTTTTTTTTTTTTTTTTTAGCTAAAATCTAGTCAATGACTCTGCTGCTACAATTCCCAGTGTAGTGTGATTCTGTCTTTAAATGTAATTTCAAAACAGCTGTAATGGCAAATTAGTTTCTTCCTATTAGTTAAGTGATTATACACCAATCAGAACTGAACACACACACTATTAAGTTTATAATTATATTTGAGAATTTCACAGTTCCCTTCATCTTCCTTTAGGACTTCCTGAGTATTCCTGACTTTCACATTTCTTCTTGAAGGGAGTGTTTTACCAAATGTTTAAACATGGTTATCTTGGTTGAAAATAATTAAAGTCCAGCTCAAGGGTGAATCAAACGGCTGATAAGTTTCCAAGGTCTTCATCACTCAGACCCCAGTAGCAATCCAGTTTAATAGTGAGTGAAATTTACTGTCAATAGCAATTTTCTGGTGAAGGTGCAGTGTCTTGGCGATCTCTATCTGTTTTTAGCAGACAGGGCTTGGAATCGCTGACATCTTCTTGTCATAACAAAGACCAAATAGTAAATGAGTTGGCAATGACGTGGTGGCCAGGTTTAGGGAAAACCTGTGCAAGGATACACAGTTCTCTCTAAAGGATTTGTGTTCGATTACATTTTCTGGGAAAAAATTGTGGTGAAAGAGCATATCTCTTTCTTTAGATAGATTTGTTTTTTCTTCATGGAACTTGATTTCTATAGCTTTCACATTGTTAAGTCTTTTCTAATGCAGATTGCTACTGCATACATTTAATTATATTTAGTCAACAAATATTTATTAGGTTACCATGCTCTTCGGTTTATAACACTCCTTTCTTTATAGCAGAAGCTGGAGGAAGAGCATGGCGAGTGTATAAGATTGTTTGTGGATGTCAGTGAGAAAGCACTGTGGGAGGGTGGTGACAGGGGTGAGGCTTGGGAGGTAGACCCACGTTCAGAGTCAGACAGGCTTTCCCAGCATTTAACCTTGAAATGTTGCTTAACTTCTCTGAGCCTGGGTTTCCTTATTTATTGGACGGGAAACTCCACACGCTAGTGGTTTACAGCAGAGACTGTAAAATCAGACTGTGTGCTTTCAATTACCTGTCTTACCACTAATCAGCATTAAGCAAGTGCCTTAACTCAAGCTGGGCTCTGATTTATTCACTGAAAAAAGGGATTGAATGTTGTCAAGTTTTAAAAACTCTTAGTATAATGTGTAGCCCATAGCAGGTGGTCGGTCAGTCAGTGATAGGGGTCGTCATCATCATCATCATCATCTTCACCATCACCATCCGGTAGTAAAAACTCTATTACTGGAAGTATTTCATTAGAAGCTAATTGGTTACTTTTAGGTTAGTATCTAGTATATCCATTCAGATAGCGTTGGTTTGATTTAGATTCCTTCTTCTGTGATTCTGTGAATAATTTCCCGAGGATAAAACTGTGGAACTGTGACGTCTGGGCAGAAGATGATTTTAAGCAAGAACACCTTCATAGCAGGTAGGCAGTTGCCTCTCCTGGGCAGCTATGATATTGACAACCTGACAATGCCAATGAACTTTCTCTTCCCAAGGCTAAGTTACTGTATTCCATTGTTTAAAACATTTTATTTTCAGAATTAGACTTGTTCTCTTTAGAATTACCTCCAAATTCTACATGTCTCCCTTGAGTTGCGTAGTCCAGAAATGTCACATAAATTCCTCACATTACTGCTCCTCTTGTTTATGCATCCCAAGAACATACGTCTTTTATTTTTCACCAATTACAGAACGATTCCTCACATCTGCTTGAGCTTGAGGTCAGCTATGTCAGTGACTCTCTCTTTGTAGCTGCAATAATGTCAGCTGTCTCTCATCTTGAATTTTTGGACTTTGTTTCTCATTTCAAAATGCACTTTTGCACTAGTTGAAAGTTATTATTTTTATTTCTGACTTCTGCTGCTGCCAGGGTCATTTGGAAATCTAATTTTATCTTCTCGGGATGACTGACTCACCCTTCTCTTCCACCCCTGGTGGCCATGTTATCTGCGGATGTGATGAAGAGCTCTTTCTTCCCCAGATGAGTGATGGAAGAAACTGTTAATGGCTTCAGGCCCAAGGTCTTCTGCATGAATTTTAGTTAAAAAGTTTCAGGGACACAGCCATCATTTTCTTCAATAAAACTAACAAAAATACTTTTATGAACTTAAAATCAAATACAACAAAGAAAAAATTCTCTTATCAGTTATAGGTATTAAGGAAAAAGTTTATTCCCACCAATTGAGCACTGGAGGTTTCAGGTGGGCATATTTGAACTAGTTCTATGAAATGGAGTAAGGATGTCTTTCAGCGACACACACACTATGTAAATTAAAATACCTCACTTAACCAGTAACATTACTATCAGAAACATAGCAGAGAACTAGAAAATAAGTGTCAAAAAGTCCTGAACAGAGTGTTTTAGGGGCCAGATTGCAAGCATTTCTGGAAATTGGGAAGATCTCCAGTAACCTTCACTCAGGTTCTGTTTCCTTTTCCTTTTCAAGTACTGTGTAACTAAGTCTTTTGTTTTCTGTATTCTGATGCTTTGACATCTGGGGCCTTGCTGCCTCTGCAGGGGCTGTGCCTCCCAGGGGGAGCCAGTTCTTGGAAACAATAAACCACTTGCCCGTGAGCATGCTTTTCAAAAGCAAACTAACCAATCCAGAACCCACATCCCCAGCCATCTTCTCCATCCAGCTCTCACACTCCGAGTCACTATCCACCGGCCCCATTCACCCCAGGATCAGGGATCAGACAACTAGGACAGCCCCTATGCCCTAAAGCCTGCTGGAATTATTGAAATTAGCCAAGCCTAAGCCTGTTTACCCTACCCTATGTGTTCTTTCCTGGGAAACACAGTAAAGGCTCTGCCCACAGTTTCTCCCACTGCCCTTTGTCCCTTGACTGACCCTGGTGCTTTTCCAGGTACCCTACACGGTGTGGCAAGCAGTCTCTTCTTGAGGAGTGTGAGTAATAAACCATCTTTTCAGTGGCAATTTTCTCCTGATTTGTTGGCCTTACCGTACCTAAGTAACAGTAAAACCTATTAAAACACATACTTCTAAAATGTTTGGCCTTCTAGTTTCCTAAATTATGGAAGATGTAGGAGCCACAGTTGCAATGGAAAGAAGGTTCCAGAGCCACCTATGTTGATAGAGCTACAGATGCCACTTCTTATTGGTTGGAAAAGTTCCTTTGCCAGTGATAGAATGCAAAGCAGGACCAAACTTAGACTGAATTGCAAATAAGGTAAAATGTGCTTTTTTCTGGTTTATTTTACACAATTCTTTGTTTTTCTTTTTTTCACTTTCATCCCTCATCTGTTGCCTCCCACTTCACGTTGTGAACCCATTTTTTTGTGTGCTGCCCCTGGCTGTACTAAATCTCATTCCCATTTTGGCATTACTAATGATAATAATAATAAGAGCAACACAAAAATAATTTTTAAAAAGCCTCCATAATACAAACTGTGTACTAAGTGCTTTATGTTTCTTATTCTGAACCTTGAAACGAACTCTGAAATATAGCCTTTGTTAGCTCCTTGTTCCAGATGAACAAACAGACACTTATGGAAGCACATACATTGTGTCAAATCACATAGCCAGAAACCAAAGGAACCTGGATTCATATGTGTGCTGTGTAAATCATCTATCTCCCGTTGCTCGCTACAGCTTCAATGTGAATCTACTCTTTTAGTAGTAGCTTAAAGAGCACAAGCAAGTAGCTAGTGTCTGGATGACATGTCACTTTGTACTATAATCCCTGTGATTTTTTTCCCTGTGGAAAATTCATTTATTTCTTCTTCTTGCTTTGAAAACACATTGCTTATATTTCAAATTATACATACCACTGTCATAATTATATTAGAGACAGGTCATATGTATCATGAGTTCAACTAGCTTGTGGGCCCTGGAAGCAGGAACTGTTCCTCATCTTTGTGTTTGTCACAGCATTTAGCCCAGGCCCTTGAGCTTATTAAATATACAATAAATATTTGTGAAATTGATTTGCATTGAGGATCAAATGCATTAATGCATGTTAAATCCGTTTGTAAGGCACTAGCCACATGAAAGACAATACAATTATTTGAGTCATGGCAGAGAAAGAGAGATAGAGGTGGGGGGAGCCATTCCAGAGATTTTCAAATCTTTTCCATAAAGCAAAGTCATCAAAAGATGATCAGTGGGATTTTTTTATTTAAAATGGAATTTTGCAAGTTGCCCTTAGTGCAGACTTTTCCAAATTTCCACTAAAACACTTTAAGAAGATAAGAAAAAAAGATGAAACCTTATAGCAACACTGACAGCAAAGACTCACAGGAAAAAAAAAAAGCCAAAATCTGGGAGAAAGTTACTCTAAGACGGTAATTGTAGTTCTATCAGTAAGTTGGATTCAGTTACAAATAAGAGAATATTCTAACAATGGAAAACATAAGAGAATTTATTGTTTACTTAACAAATAGCCTGAAGTTAAGTGTTCTCTGTATACGTCAATTGCCCAACAGCAAGAAAACCAGATCTTTCATTTATTCTCACTGCTTTCCTCCATCTTTTGCCATTCTGTCCTGAGGTCTCACCTCATTGTCCCAGGGTAGCTGCTACAGCTCCGGATACTACATTCCAACACAATATCTCAAGCAGGAAGTAACGGGGAGGGACAAAAATAAGACTGTTTGCTTACACGCTTCCCTTTTATCACAGAGGAAAACCCCCTCCGCCTTCACCGTCTGGAACTAAGTTACATGAGCTCTCCCATAGCTCATTCACTTTCAATGGTAAATCGAACTGCTGTGATCAACAATCAATGTAAGGATAAGCACAATGTCTCTCACACATGTACTCATGTTCATGGTTCTTTTAGCAATAAAGAGTGGAAAATGGCTGTTTATAAACAACAAATAGTGTTTGTCATTAAACTGGGTTAATAAAAGAATTTTGCCTGTCATATACTTTGCCATATAAAACATAGCAGCCCTACTTATCTGGAAGAATGTTAGAAGATACTGTCTCACCTCAGAGCCTGGGCAGAGATCTTGGACCAGTGGCCGCCAGAAAAAGAAGTCATGGTCCCTCTAATCTCAAGGTATGCTATTTGAGACTGTCAATTCTCTGATTCACCCACGTTTCTGAAACCCCAGTACAATTTCTGTATTTTTAAAAAAGACTTATCTTTTTTGATGTAGATGACAGGGCATGATGTAGCAGAAACTAACCATGGTCTCTTATATTCTTGGAAGAATAGTGTTCACAAATCAAATGTTATATTTGGGAATAGGAATTGGTTGGAAATGGCAAATTATGGCTATTATAGCTTTTCATGAACTACATTCCTTCAGAGTATTAAAGCATCAAACTGTGGGATTCTCTGGAAGTCTATTTTCTGTTTATTAAAACAAACAGCACTATGGGTGAAGGCATGCTACATCTTGGAAATTGAGTACATTGTTGAGCATATTAATATGTTTAGTATTAATATTTGAGAAGGCAATTTGACCAACGGAAAAGAAAAACTAACAGTGAACCAATCCAATGACATCTACATGTCTTTCTATAGTCAAGAATTTCTTCTACTTGAGTAAGAAGAGGAAAAGAAATAACATAGGGACTTACCATGGAAATTCAGGAATAGTATACCCCTTAAAATGATCTACTATGAATAACAAAAGAAAAACTTAAAAAAATGCTTATTCTCCAGTGTATAGTACTTGACATGGAGTAGTCACAAGAAGAGAACAAAGGAGATGATAAAATGAGGGAAATATAGAAATGGGTGATCTAGAGGAGCATTGAAAGGAAACATCTTAATAGCATCTCTCAGGGCAAAGCTTGGACCTCCTGGGTTTTACTGAACTGATCTGCTTCCTCACATTTCTTGTGCTGTATCTGTTGCCACAAAGTTTAGATGAAATTCCTTCATTTCTTCATTGAGAATCTAATACAACAACACTTGTTAAGAAAGCTAAAGATTTACAAACTTGACATACTATGGGAGGAGAATTTAAATCAGAATTTCTCAGTAAAGAGATGTTAACTTATGCTGGCAGTCATAAATAATCCTTAACTTTTAGTGGCTTGAAATTACAAAGTTTTGTTTCTTACTCATGCCACTTGCCCATCTTGGTGGCCAGGGAAGATTTTCTCTACATGACCTCATTCAGGGATCTAGGCTGTCAGAGCAGCCACTATTTGGGACATTGCCAGTCATCATGGAAGAGAGAAAAGTGACCTTTGGATGGTCGTGCCTTAGCAGTTAAATATTCTGGCCCATAAGTGATTTGTGTTACTTCTATTCACAAGTCATTTGGCAGATAAAGTTAAATAGTCTCACGCAATCAGAAGGAAGCCAGGAGTATATCCTCCTTGTGTTTGGGAGGTGAGAGACTGGACACATATAGCGAACATTACTCAAAACAATCACATTCCACCTATTTGATCACAGATCTTTGGCTCATTCTTTTCTGCAAGCAACATATACTCCCTCTTTCCCCATGGGAGAAAATTAAAGAATTCTATCCAGTCATAACATCAAGTCATTGTCTAGGATCGTTGGCTGATTCATGGTTGTTTCTAAATTGTGGGGTATGAAGAGGGCCACAGTGATTTCTTCATTAGGTACAGATGTGACTCCTCTTGATCCATAGGGCTGTGAGCTAAAAAGATCAGTTATCCATTTTCCCAAACCTAATATATAATGGTTGAACAAAACAATCAGAGTAAATTATTCCTGTTAGAAAGGCCAATGAAGGAAGACTCACAGAAGTCATTCATAGCAATTTTGAAATTCTACTCGGTAGAATTTGCAAGGGCCTGCTACCTGGGAGATGTGGAAACCTTTGGCTTCGGCCCTGATTCTGGTTCCTGGGAGGGGCCCCCCAGTCCATTGTTCTTTATGTCCTTAACTCGACCCTCTCTGAAGTTCTTCCTTTCCCATTATCCTCCTTGACATCACCTAAAAGTGAGAATTAGAAAACACGCTTTCCCTTTGATTGATCTGCTTCATTCACATAGAACATTAAGGGACCAAGAGCCATTTTAAGTCTTTGAGATTCAACCATTTCTTCTCCCCATCCCCTCCTCCTCCTTTTCCTTCACAGGATCCTGATTTATTTGACGTTACAGGTGTTTTAAAAACATAGGTTTCTTATTTGTTTGATTCCAGCCACTTCCATTTGTCAGTAGACATACTTAACATATGAAGGGCTTTTTTCCTCCTTGAACAATTTTTGACAAATCAAAAGGATTTACTGGGTTTCATCTTAAGCATCCAGAGATTTTTAACAATAGGTATAAGGACATATTCTTGATTTAATATTGCTATTAGATTGAGTTTTAATTTTTCTTATTGGAGATTGAGAGACCCTAATCTCCTCCAACTCTATGCGTACCTGAATGTGTAGACTCTCTCTGTTCTCTGTTATTCCTGCTTGTAACTGGATCAGTTTTTTTCTGAGCCTACCCTTTTCTTTTAATACTTTGTGAAGTGCAACAAACAGCAACTGGGACACGTTTCTAATATTCCAAATTCTCCCGGAGAAATACAAGTTTATTAGGTGCAGGATCTATCTTATAAGTTATTGCATTCAGTGTTGTGGTGGTAAATGTTTAATAGCTGGCTCTCTGGGAAAAAAAAAAGTGCTATGATTTGCAGTGCTTCCCAATGTCAGTGGCATAAATCGTCCCAGATTCAAGTTACCAACATGACATCATAAATCCTGGAGTTGGGAAGAGATACTCACAATTAGCTCTCTCGGGCACCAGGTAGCTACAGCACACACTGATTGCAGGTGATAATTTTACCCAATGTCTTACTATGGCTTAACGTCGAGTGTCATCCCTCCAGTTCTACTCACAACATGTTGCCTAGCCCAAAGCCAATGCCATATATTTTAGATTTTTTTTTTTTTATGGAAACTTTTCCATTTATAGGTACTGATTTCTGTATTGGTGAGAGCAGGCTACCATGCCCATCACAGCTTGTCTGGGGCTTATGTGCCAAGTGTCCATACTCTAGGGCACCACCTCTCAGGGCACCACCACCTGGAACATTGCAAACCAGCCTGCCCGGTAGAGGGAGAAAGAGAGCTATGGAGGGTAGGGAACTTCTGTCCTCAGAAGTGATGTGTACACTTCTGTTTACAACTCAATGGCTAGAATTAGTGACAATACTACAAGGAGGAAAGGAAGAAGAAAAAGAACTGTGAACTTATCACGCACTTGGAGACAGAGAACAGAAAATATATGGTGGTCAACACTAATGGCTTTCACATCTCTATATCACTAGAAATGCTTAGGGCCACACAATTTATGCCACTTGCCAAACAACTTGAACAACATTTTCCTTTTCCCCCATCTTATATGACAGGTTATAATCAGTAAAAACTAAGAAAATATACAATGTCAGTAATTATCTTTTATAAGCCCTTCTTTAGATTATGGTCTGACAAGGAATTTTGAATATTCCTGTGGTAACTGCCTAAAATCAGTATATATACTATGGTACCTCATAGAGTTAAAAAGCTCACATACATGTAAAATATAATAAGGAAATAAGAAAATTTCTATTATTGAAATCTCTGATGGGTTTCTCAGTTAAAATTTTTTTCCAAATTTTATGTTTTACAGCTATAACCATATACTTCCTTTTCAATAAGAAAAAATCAGTTATTAAAAAGTTTGTATAGTTTTGTGCAATCTATTTTTATATAGCTATGCAAAAATAGAATCATAGAGTTGAAAAATCTAGATAGAAGTACATCAAAATATTCTCAGTGTTTGTTTCCAGGTGATGGAATTCGGTATAATTTTTAAAACAATACTTTTTCAGATTTCCTATAATTACATTTTGTTATATTTTTAAAATGACAAAGGGGTCATATTTTCCTTTGTTAATTAATTATAATTTGTCCTTATAATTGTAATTTCATTATTGTAATTATAAACAAAATACATCTTACTGAGTATTTTCATTTTCTCTGACGTTTCCACTATTATAATGTCTATATTTAGCATGTCTTATTTCCAACTGCATATATATATATATATATATATATATATATATATATATATATATATGAGGGAGAGAGAGAGATCCAAAAAGTATATATACACTGTATTTAAACTGTATTAAAATTATGCTGATGGTAACCACTTTGAGCACCTCTTGTAACTGCAGAAGTCAAACTTGACTTGTATTCATCTTTTGTTGTCAGTATATATTGAATATTACAATTTTAATACAGTTTTTATCCTTTCTTAAAATGTATGTACGTTTTTGGCGCTCTCTCTCTCTCTCTCTCTCTCTCTCTCTCTCTCTCTCTCTCTCCAGACCAGGAGGATGGGCTTCCTACTGAATATCAAGTTTCAGGTCTTGATTCCAATGTATAAAAATCTCTCCAAACTCACCACAAAAGACCCCGAATAGCCAAAGCAATCTTAAGAAAAAAGAACAATAATGGAGGTATCACACTTCCTGACTTTGGCTTGTACTACAGGGCTACAATAATCAAAACAGCATGGTATTGGCAGAAAAACAGACACATAGACCAATGGAATAGAATTGAGAACGCAGAAATAAAACCACATAAATATGGACAGATAATTTTTGACAAAGGAGCTAAAAACATACAATGGAGCAAAGACAGCCTCTTCAATAAATGGTGCTGGGAGAATTGGATAGCCACGTGCAAAAGAATGAAACTGGACTGCTATTTGTCACCATGTACCAAAGTTAATTCAAAATGGATCAAAGACTTAAGCATAAGACCTGATACAATAAACTGCGTAGAAGAAAACATAGGTACTAAACTTATGGACCTTGGGTTCAAAGAGCATTTTATGAATTTGACTCCAAAGGCAATGGAAGTAAAAGCTAAAATAAACGAATGGGACTATATGAAACTTAAAAGCTTCTGCACAGCAAAAGAAACCATTGACAAAATAAAGAGGCCACCAACTGAATGGGAGAAGATTTTTGCAAACAGTGCCTCCGATAAGGGGCTAGTATCCAGAATATACAAGGAATTCATGCAACTCAACAACAAAAAAACAAACAACCTAATTGAAAAATGGGCAGAGGACTTGGAGAGACATTTCTCCAAAGAGGACATACAAATGGCAAATAGACATATGAAAAAATGCTCAACATCACTAACCATCAGAGAAATGCAAATCAAAACCACAATGAGATATCACCTCACTCCAGTCAGAATGGCTATCATCGACAAGACAAATAGTAACAAATGTTGGAGAGGCTGTGGACAAAAAGGAACCCTCATACACTGTTGGTGGGAATGCAGACTGGTGCAACCTCTATGGAAGGCAGTGTGGAGGTTCCTCAAAAAATTACGAATAGAATTGCCATATGACCCAGCAATCCCTCTCCTGGGTATCTACCCAAAAAATCTGAAAACATTTAGAGATAAAGACACGTGTGCTCCAATGTTCATTGCAGCTTTGTTTACAGTGGCCAAGACATGGAAACAACCAAAATGTCCTTCGATAGATGAATGGATAAAGAAGTTGTGGTATGTATACACAGTGGAATACTATTCAGCGGTAAGAAAAGATGATATAGGAACATTTGTGACAACATGGGTGGATCTTGAGAGTGTAATGCTGAGCGAAATAAGTCAGACAGAAAAAGCAAAGAACCATGTGATTTCACTGATATGTGGTATATAAACCAAAAGCAACAAAAGAACAAGACAAACAAATGAGAAACAGAAACTCATAGACACAGACAATGGTTTGGTGGTTGCCAGAGGGTAAGCGGGGTGGGGGGTGGGGGGTGGGAGGTGAGGGTAAGGGGGATCGACTATATGGTGATGGAAGGAGAACTGACTCTGGGTGATGAACACACAATGGGATTTATAGATGATGTAATACAGAATTGTACACCTGAAATCTATGTAATTTTACTAACAATTGTTACCCCAATAAATTAAAAAAATAAATAAATAAAAAATCTCTCCAAACTCAGCACTAAGAAAACAAACAACCCAATTAAAAAATGATGAAAGACTTAAACAGACACTTTACTAAAGAGGATATATGGGTAGCAAATAAGTACAGATGTTTAACATCATAAGCCAATAGGAAACTGTAGATTAAAACTATGATGAGATACTACTATGCATCTATTAGAATGGCTAAAATTAAATACACTGACAATATTAAGTACTGACAAGGATGTAGAGCATCTGGAACTCAACCATATTGCTGTTGGGAATATAAAGTGGTATAGCCACTTTGGAAAACAGTCTGAAAGTTTTTTACCAAGTAAATATACGTGTATCATATGACCCAGTAATCCCACGCCTAGGCATTTAAACCCTAGAAAAATGAAAATTTACATTCACACAAAAATTTATCCACAAATATTTATAGCATCTCTATTCATAAGCACCAGAATTGGAAACAACCCAAATTTCTTTCAACCTGTAAATGAATAAATGAACCATGGTACATTCACACAATGGAATACTACTCAGCAATATGAAGGATAGCAACACACACATCGTCTTGGATGAATCTCATACACACTGAATAAAATAAACCAATCTCAAAAGCTTTCATACTCTATGACTCATTGATATGACTTTTTAAAAATTCATTTCAGGTGTACAAAACAATGTAACAGTTAGACATTTATCATTTATACCGTTCACGCAGTGATAACCCCCTTCCCACTATCTACTACCCCTGTGAGGTCGCATACAGCCATTACATTTTCACTGTCTCTGTTCCTAATTCTGTACTCCACTTCTTGTAACTATATATTATAGTTGACATTCATTATTGTTCAGCTTCAGCTTCAGGTGTACAATGCAGTGATCAAGCATCTACACCATCCCTGAGGTGGTCTCCCTAATGAGACAAGTGTCCATCGGATACCCTACAAAATCTTTACAACATTATTGATTACATTCACCAAATTGACTTTTGTATCCCCGTGGCAATCTTGTGCTTACCAATTGTGCTTTCTAATTCCCTCATCTTCCCCTTTATCCACCCCGCCCCCCATCTAGCAACCCTCAGTTTTGCCTCTATGTCTCCCAGACTGTTTCTGATTAGTTCACTTTTTAAAAAATGCAAAGCTGTAGTGGCAAAGAAGCATTTGCTAATGTCAGGGATTAGGGGTGAGGAAAGGTATGATTACAAAGGGATAGCAAGAGGGAATTCTGGTGGATAACAGGAAAAAAAAATAAAAGATCCAGGTCAAATATCCTCTATTCAAAAGATTTTCTTAGAAACACCTGCCATCATTTCTTTTCACATTTCCTTTGAATTTTATCGTGGAATTTAAAAATTATCTGTCCACTTATATTCACTTGATTACTGAATTGCTCTATGCAAATGTCAGCTCCATGAGAGTGGGGTCCTGGTCTGTGTTGTTCTCCACGGCCTTTTCAGCTTAGATCAGTGCCTGGCACATAGCAGGAACTCGCATATTACTTGTTGAATGAATAAATGCTAGACAGTGGACTGTGGTCTGTTTTGATCATGAAAAATGATCATCCAAAGGCATAGGATGTAGGCAAGAGCTGATTCTTCCTGGACTTAACGATCAGTGAAGCCACATCAGACATCAACTCTGAAATACTAGTAAAGGCCTGAAAGGATGAAAGCAACAGGGTGTCAGGAGTTTCCCAAGTGCAGGAGTAATTAAGGAAATGATTTGTAACATAGAAGAATGAGAGAGTAGAATGTACTCTTACAAACTGTAGGAGGTCATTTGGTCAGGTCAGAGTTCAACGTGCTGTCAGGACAAACACTCCTGCTGTCCCCAATGTCTGTTGTGGTCTCTACGATAAGGTTGCATCTCTGATATTATGTAGACTTTAAAGTCTGCTTGGCTATCCTATAGTGTCACACTCTATGTGTGGGTGCTTCATGAAAGTCCCAGAGGGTGCTACCGTCCTGTTTAAGCAATTATGATGTCAGTTCTGGACAATGCTCGGTCCCCTGCTGCAGAAATAAAAGTACCTGAGGGCTTAAGTGAACAACATGCAGGATCCTGGAAAACGGATTGGTTCTTTAAGAAAAGCAACGTGAGAGTAATGAAAGGTGGCTTACAGGAGAGCACTAATCAAATGTGTCAGTGAGATAAAGAGTTATTAGAACAAAAGTTGTGTACTGAATGTCACTTCAGGATTAGTTTGAACAGCATAATCCTAACAGTTTTCTAAAATTTTCAGTTAGTGAAGCTTAGAATATTTTCTCCCCTGGTAAAAATTATCTGTAAGGTGCAGATTTTTCATATCCCTGTGGCTATTTGGCGATTGCCTAGTGTAGGCATCCTTCTACTGAGCTGGCAAGTAGGCCTTTGGTGTTCCCAGACTGCCTCTCAAATGTTCTCCTGCAAGAAACCCATTCTCTTGGGGGGGGGGGGAGTAAACTAAAATTGTTTACAGTAGACTATGTATTCACATGCTCCCATGTCATGTTCTAAGTGAGACCTTTCTGGCCACTCTAAACGTGGTGCCTATTGACATTCCATATCTCTCTCTCTCTCTCTCTCTTCATTTTTCTCCTTGGCCCTTACCACTATCTTAAAAAAAGAAAATTGTCCACCTCCCCGCCCCTGAGTGTAAGTTCTACAAGTATAGAAATTCACGTCTGTTTAATTCACAGCTTTATTCCCCGGTGGGTACAATGATATCTGGCACATGGTAGATGCTCATTTAGTATCTTTTGAATGAATAAATTAATTTATACATTGAATTGGCAGAGTTCTCCAAAGCAGCCCCATTAGACTCTATAAGCTTAGTACAGAATGCTATTATTGAAAATTTGTCTACTGGTGATTGCCTGCCTCCCTTAAAATTCATAATGTAAGCTCTAAATGGCAAGTACTTTGATTGAAAAATTTGAGAACATAAAACAGCAGCAGGCACTTTTTGAAATGAATGAAACAATAAATGAATGTCTGAAGTCATTTTTGGAACTCCTCATTCACAACTGCGTTCAGAACCAGTAAATGGCCTGGATATGCATATAAGCTTGGTAATTTCTTATCCATATGTTGCTTTTGACCAAAAATTGCTGGGCTTAGTGAGTTTTTACTAGAGCAACACAATGCTCACATTGTAACTTTGCCTATGGATAATCTTCCATATATCTTATTATGAACAAGGAAAGGTGGGAAACGTAAACAAATAGACCCAAATCCTGTCAGGTGACAGTTTCATAAAATTTGACTTCAGTTTAATATCTAGGGGCATATTCGGTCGGGTGATGAGTATTTGGCAAGCTGCCTTTTATTTTGCTGTGGTGTGTACCTGAGATTCTAGTCTTTACCAACCCTGGGGAAATGTACGAACATGAAATATTAGAAATCCTTAATGATGTCTCCTGAGTTTATTCTGCTTGAAGTCTGACTGCCGCAAATACCCCAGCTTCTAACATTAATGGTCTTTTATTTTTAACTAACATATCAGGAATGTAAAGGAAATGTAAACTACTTTGGATGTCTAACCAACATGATTCATTTATTTTCTGCTCACTGCTGATAGCAGCCCATTTATATTTCATGGTTTCTGAATTCGAAGTACTATAATATCCAGTTGTGGCTGACAGCTTTCAAGACTAGATGATAAACAGCATTGTCCCTTGAAGTTAGAAAGCAGTGCTGAAGAACAGTCCATTCAGCAGCAAATCAAAAGATTTGTATTAAGTAGGAAAGTCATATTAATCTTGCCTAAGTATCCCTGGTATCAGGAACTTGTTTGTAGGGAAAGTGGAGAGCATTCTGTGAAGGAAGTCGCTTACACTATGCCTGGAAAGAAAGTGGTATCAAAATAAGGAGAGAGACTTGATGTATAATTTAGAACTAACTTTTGAAAACACTGCATAATGTAAACCACCATATCACAGCTCACAGCTCCACTACAGTTTAGCCAATCAAAAGATAGTTACGCAATTTTGGACTGTTTCGCGATCTAGAATGAAGTCTTTATTTAAGATACAAGGGTTCAAATTATAATAGGATTCCTTCTATGAGTTTCCTAGGAGATGAAGCTTTTAAAATGCCATGGTGATGAAGCGTTCATACTACCATCTGCTTCTCTGCTACTGAAGATAATTTTCTAACATTGCTGCTCAAGGTTGTTGAGGATCTGGAATCAGGCTGCTTCAGTTCAGATCTCAACTCTATTGAGAGCTGTGTGACTTTTGATCTTGGATCAGTGCTTAACCTTTATGTGCTTCTGTTCCTAGACTGTAAAGTGTGTTACTTCATATAGTTTTTATGAAGCCTTAATGAACGCACAAAGCAATAACCCCAACAAGTCTACCACCCACCCGACACTGTACATAGTTATTAGGACATTATTGAACTTTTTCCCTATATGCACTACACATCCCATGACTATTGTTTTAGTTGTAGTTGACATTCAATATTATATTTGTTTCAGGTGTATAGCATAGTGGTTAGACATTTATGTAATTTATGAAGTGAACCCCCAATGAGTCTACGACCCATCTGACACTATGCATAGTTTTTACAATACTGTTGACTATGTTCCCCAGACTGTACTTTACAACCCTATGACACTCCTGCAACTATCAATTTGTACTTCTTAATTCTTTCACTTTTCTCACCCAGCCCACAACCCCCCTCTCATCTAGTAACCATCAGATTGTTCTCTGTATATATAGATCTGTTTCTGTTCTGTTTGTTTGTTTATTTTGTTCTTTAGATTCCACATATAAGATCATATGGTATTTGTCTTTCTTTGTTTTACTTACTTGACTAAGCACTTCACTCTAGGTCCATCTATGTTGTCCCAAATGTTAATATTTCATTCTTTTTTATGGTAGAGTAGTATTCCATTTATATATGTATCACAATGTCTTTATCCGACTATTTATAGATGGGCATTTTGATTGTTTCCATGTCTTGGCTGTTGTGAATAGCACAGCAGCGAACATAGGGGTGCACATATCTTTTCGAATTAGTGCTTTGGATTTCTTTGGATAAATACCCAGGAGTGAAAGCCTTTGCTTTTGGTGGCAAATACAAAAAATCATTGCCAAGATCAATGTTAAGGGGCTTATCCCCTATGTTTTTGTCTAGGAGTTTTATGGTTTCAGGTCCTATGTTCAAGTCTCTACTCCATTTTGTGTTGATTTTTTTGTGTATAATTTAAGATAGAAGTCCAGTTTTATTCTTTTGCATGTGACTGTCCAGTTTTTCTACCAATTATTGAAGAGACTATGCTTTCACCATTGAGTATTCTTGGCTCCTTTGTTGAAAATTAATTGACTACATATGCATGGGTTTATTTCTGGGCTCTCTATTTTGTTCCATTATCTACATGTCTGTTTTTATGCCAATACCATACTGCTTTGATTACTACAGTTTGGTAATATAGTTTGAAGTCAGGAAGTATGATGCTTTCAGCTTTGTTTTTCTTTCTCAAGATTGCTTTTGCTATTTTGGGCTTTTTGTCATTGACTTTTTATTTTCTTATTTTAATTTTTTATTTTTTTATTTTTCCTCTTTCCCCCCCATCTTCTTTTGCCTCCCCCACCCCCCAACTCAAGTTCAAGCCATTATTTCTCAGTCTAGTTGTGTAGTACACAGCTCCCTAGCCCATGCTGGTATTAGGTGCTTTGCACTCTCCCCCTCCCCAGGCAGTCAGTGGGCTGCTCACAGTAGCCCACAGCTGCTCATGCTGGCTACCGGCCGCTCACAATGGCTGCCGGCCACTCACGCGGGCCACTGGCTGTTCATGGCAGCACGTGGTAGCCGATGCAGTACACAGCAGCACACAGCAGCCCGTGGCAGCACACAGCAGCCCGTGGCAGCCCACGCCAACCTCTGGCTGCTGACTGTAGCCCAGCTCCAGGGAGAGCTGTTGTTCACAATCTTAGCTATAGAGGGAGCAGCTCACTGGCCCATGTGGGAATTGAACTGGCGATCCTATTGTTCAGAGCTCCTGTTCCAAACACCTGAGCCAAGGGGCCAGCCCTGTCACTGACGTTTTAAAGAGCTCTGGTCAGCTGTCTTGCAGAATGTCCCTTTCATCTAATTATTTTCTTCACCATGTTGATTAACTTGTTCCCCTAGCCTCTCTTGGAAACTGGTAATTAGACCCAGAGTTTTTTTTTGCTTTTTCCCCCCTGCCCCCCGCCATTCTTTATTGCCCCTTAAAGGATTAAGCATCATAATCAGATATTAAGAGTTTTACGGTAAGTAGATTCCAGATAGTTTAATGTACCTACAGATACATTTTACATCAGAGTCAAAACTTAAGTCCCAATTATTCCATGTAAATGTCTTGATGAAATCCCATTAAATTGGTTGCTATTTTCCAGGCATTAAAAAACAAATAATGGAGATTTTGATTCACTTCAAGTATTTTTTGAGTATCTATTCTGAGCCAGGTGTTAAGGAGAAGGAAGTTATCCTCCTTCCATGGAGTTTACAATGTGGAGTTTAAGAACGATAAACATATTTTACTCTTCTCTTTGCTGCCTCTTACATTTTTGCAAGTTGATTCTATAAAACATTTCTGGTGAGAAAAGTCAGCTTCCATCTTTAATTTGAAGAATCATCTATCTTCATACATAAAACAAAAATGTTGTCATCATCTATTGTATATCCAGGACCCAAGAGTTCCAAGGTTGGGAAATAAGTTTCCAGAAAGAAACTCAGATACAATTTTAGTGTCCTGAAATTTCATTGTTCTGGTATCAGATGAATCCAGCTTCTATCTGGAAATGAAATTGAACTACAGAATCTATCAGCTACCTAGCATTGTCTCTTTATGGTCCCATCAGCCTTCAACCATTCCTACTAAGAATGTTCAAATCCAAGCCCACTTGATTTTTATGGGGTCTGCAGCAGATGTTATAAAGGCTTTCACAGTGCCACTTCTGGGCTGGCACACAAGGTGCCGAAGACCCAACGCTGGCCTTCCTCAGTGGATTCCGTATTCAACCAGCCCACCACCAACTGGAGAGAGAGCTTAGGTCCAGGGTTTTGATGAGACACAGGTTGAGCATTTTGACAAAAGCGGTTGATAGGTGATGATCTCTATTTCATAGTACATCCCATTCTAAAACGTGTATCAGATTGTTCCTGATAAGTGACGGTAACCTTGATTACTTAGTTAAGGTGATCAAATGATAAAGGTCTATTTTTCCCTTTGTATATTTTAAATAATGTGTAGTGTAATACATTAGAATTTATAAATAGCTTGTTTCTAAACATTACATTTATGTGTGTATATATATATATATATTTACTTTTGTTTTTATTATATTTAAGTATAGTTGGTATACAACATTATACTGACTTCAGGTGTACAACACAGTAACTCAATATTTATATACCTTACTTTGTGATCACCTCGTTAAATCTACTAATCATCTGTCATTGTGCAAACCTATCATAATATTATTGACTATATTCCCCTTCACTTATTTCACCCATCCCCCCGACTCTCTCGGTTCTGTTAGTCATCAGTTTGGTTTCCGTTTTTATTTTATTTTATTTTTTAAATTGGGGGATATTGGGGGACAGTGTGTCTCTCCAGGGCCCATCAGCTGCAAGTTGTCCTTCAATCTAGTTGTGGAGGGCGCAGCTCAGCTCCAAGTCCAGTTGCCATTTTCAGTCTTTAGTTGCAAGGGGCGCAGCCCACCATCCCATGAGGGAATTGAGCCTGCAACCTTGTTGTCAAGAACTCGTGCTCTAACCAACTGAGCCACCCACTGCCTCTCCAGAAACTCAGCAGCAGATCGTTTCTTCAATCTAGTTGTGGAGGGCGCAGCTCACTGGCCCATTTGGGAATCAAACCGTCAACCCTGTTGTTCTGAGCTCGCGCGCTAACCAATTGAGCCATCCGGCCGTCCCTGGTTTCTGTTTTTATGAGTCTGTTTTTGTTTAGTTTTGTTTGTTCATTTTTTTAGAGTCCACATATAGGTGAAACCATATGGTATTTATCTTTCTCTGTCTGACTTATTTCATTTAGCGTAGATCCATCCATGTTGTTGCAAATGGCAAGATTTCATTCTTTTTTATTGCTGAGTAATATTCGTATACACACACATTTATAAAATTATATCTTCTTTATCCATTCACTATGGATGGATACCTAAGTTGCTTCCATATCTTGACTTATACATAATGCTGCAATGAACATAAGGGTGCGTATATCTTATCGAATTAGTGTTTTCATTTTCTTTGTGTAAATACCCAGAAGTGAGATTGCTGGATTGTGTGATAGATCTATTTTTAGATTTTTGAGGAATTTTCACACTGTTTTCCATAGTGCCTGTATTAATTTGCAGTCCCACCAACAGTGCATAAGGGTTCTGTTTTCTCCATATCATTGCCAATACATGATATTTGTTGTCTTTTTGATAAAAGCAATTGTGACTAGTGGGAGCTGGTATCTCATTGTCATTTTTATTTGCATTTTTCTGATGATTAGTGATGTTGAGTGTCTTTTTATACGTTTGTTGGCTATTTGTATGTGTTCTTTGGAGAAATGTTTCTTCATGTCCTCTTCCCATTTTTGATTGGATTCATTTTACCATTGCTTTTTATCTCCATTGATAACTCTTGCCTAAAGCAAATATTACATTGTGTCTGGAAAATGTTGATTTTTCTCATTCTGTTATTCCATATATATTTATTAGTGAGCATTCTTCTGTAGAGATATTCCCTGTATTTTGATCAGTGTATAACCTAACATGAACCGATATAATGGTGTGGAAGGGCAGACACATCCCTGACAGGTTTAGGCAGCTTTGTAATGGTTGTAAAAGAAAACACCAGAGCATTTCAGAGAAGACAGGACTAACCATAAGGGGAGGAAGAAATTTAGAAATTTAGACACACACAAAGAAAGAAAGAGATAGAGATAGAGCTAGAGAGAGAGACTACAGTTTGACTATCTGATTATTCCAAGAAAGGCTCCTGAGAAGGGGCAGTAAATGAGGACAGTCTGTTTCATATTGGTGTCGTAAATTCCTTGTTTCTTTGACTTTTACATTTTATCATTTGATTAACTACTCTCATTTTCTCCTCATGTTCATTCTTTTTATCTTTGATTTTGAAGATGTCATATTTATAATTAGCCTACGTCTCTCTTCCTCACGAAAACTCTTAGAAGTGTTAGCAGACAATAGAGAAGGCAGGATTTAGAAATATGCAAGAATCAAAGACTCTAAGGTAGTGGAAAATACGTGGTACACTCAAACAGGACCATGGGAGGAGTTTAATGCAGGTGTGAGCAGGATTAAAATAACCCACAAAGGATACTGCAATAGCCTCTGTTAGGACAAATTACCACCTTTAAGACCTAGTATCAGGAGAAAGTAGTTGTGTGGAGCAGATCACCTGAAGGGGCAATCGATATCGATGGAGGGACACAGCCCACATACTCAATCTGGAGAGAGCTGTGGGATAAATACCCTGACTTCACTCTTCTCCTGAAATATGTTCTCTGAGGAGAGAAACTTGTTGATCTCATTTACTTATATGCATAGCAGAAATAGTACCAGGCATGCAGGAGGTGCCCCTCAAAATATTGTTTAGTGAATATAGGAATGCGTTAATGAAGGAATGGAAGAATGGATGGATGAGTGAAATAGACTCCCAGGACTTATTCTGAGTTCTTCAGTTGGTTCTTTGCCTTACTAATGCATATCAATACCATGAGATCTCATTATTTTCATTTTTTTTCCAGAAAATAAGACCTAGCCAGACAAACAGCTCTAATGCATCTTTTGGAGCAAAAATTAATATAAGACCCAGTCTTATATTATAGTAAAATAAGACCGGGTATTATATAATGTAATATAATACGTCTTATAATATAATATAAGATCAGGTAAGATATAATATAATATAATACCAGGTCTTATATTAATTTTTGCTCCAAAAGATGCATTAGAGCTGATTGTCAGGCTAGGTTTATTTTTGGGGAAACATGGTTGTGCAAACAGCAGTATTGAGCAGAAGTCTTAGAATTGTCTCATACAAAATTTAAATATTTTTATATTATTATTATATTCTATTTTTCCTGCTGTAAAAAGAAATGTAACCAATTTTTGAATTCTTCTATTCTTAGTAGATTATTAACAATACTGTTTTGTGACATACAATGAAACAACAATAGAATTTGTGGATTTTATTCTTTTTGTAAAGGATCAGATCTAGCATTGAGTTAAAATAAATTGACTACTCACTGGAAGGTAAGTTATTTCTTTGTGGGCTTTGGGGTACAATTCAGTTTTTGGAAAGGTAACAGATAAATGAGGCTTTAAAAGAACAAATGTACATTATATTAACAGGTGCTTTATAAAAATAATTTATTCCTGATATGATTTATTATTTATTTGTAGGAGATAAAGCTTTTAAGCCTTTTAATATATAAACTCCTTTTATTTTAAACATACATGACTTCTTTGTCATTAATCTTGTTTATAAGAATTATTTGTGGGGAAGCTTTTTCTATCCAACTTCAAATCATAGGGTAGTGTGGTTTGTCACTTGAAGCTAAGCTATGCACCTGTCAGGATTCAGGTGTGTCCAGATACATCTGTAAGGCTGGTATGATATTCTCCTAGCAACAGGGACTGAAGAATCCTTCTGAGAAAGACCTAGTCATAAGGGAAGAAAAAGCCCAAGTGCATAAGCTTGGTCCAGGGATAAAACTAGGGTCCATTTACCAGACAGACTAAGGGCTGAAGGGAAGGAAAATGGGAGTGGAGATTGGGGATGAGACAGACACAGAGCTGATTTTGGGATACTAGAGGAGAGCAGAAGCCCAACTGTGTCATGAGAGAGCAATTTCTCGAGGAGGGCGAGCTGTAGGCCAGGGTTAAGGGCTTCTGTGTGGCTATTCTACCTAGGTATTCTGCTGATCTGATAAAGGACTGCAAATTATTGTTCATCTCACTTTACTTGTGTGGTTGTGAGTTTCTAATAAGAGAAAAGGCAGGTTTAAACTTGTAAACAGTAGAAATTGAACGACGTTGGTGCAGGCAGAATCTACAACTGGAGACCCTAGTCAATCACATGGGTGGATGGTGAAGGAAACAGAGAAGCTGCAAAGATGGTATTTCTTTTGGAGCCTAAAAGCCGTGTCACTTTACATGTTTTATATCTGTCTAATCTTTAAAATTAATGAGATATGAAGCATCTACATTTTGTGATATCATTTGACATAAACTTTTTTTTGTATTTTGAAGGCTAACCTACTTTTTTATGGTAGAATATTTAATAAAATTTGCTTACTACAATTTAAAAATTTTATTTTAAACAGAATTTTAGTTTCAATGAAATGAAATATTTGGAGAAACTATCAAAATATGTAGCAAACAGAGTGGAGCTCTCAGTAATCAGAAAATGTAGAGAGAAACACATGACTTATTGCAAATATTGCTCCAATTCACACATTCTGGTCTCCTCAGACTAGATCAATCAGCTTATCAACTTCCTATTACCCACTTTACAATTTCAGAGAAAGATCATTTCCCCTGAAACAATGAAAAATAGTGTTTGTAAATGTCTATACATCTATACATTATATATATAGATTGCTGTCTAACCTCTTGAGAAGTGCTTACTAGAAAAATCTTTTCAGAAAGCAGATCATTACCTTCTTTAAGTTGTTTGAAGAACATTGTCCCTAGATTTCAAATCTCACAAAATATATTTCCCTTGCTACACAGCAAGTACTTTGTTTTTCAATGTTTCCGTGAAACTGTTATGAGTCTGACATAAGATGCATGTGAAATGTTCAGATGTTTGGCAGATATAATGCAACTATCATGATTGAAACCAACCAAGAAACTCATTTTTCAGTCTTCTTCAGTTCCCTATATGAAACATTTGGACCTACATCATCAATTCAGAATTATACAGCTTCATGCTGAATTTCACTACGGGTTACCAAGTTCATGAGTAGGTCCAGAAAGAATTCTTTGCAATTTTTCTTTGCTAAAAATAAACTTTACATGTATCTTTTCTACTTATGTTTTTCCAAACTATCAGAAGTAATGGGAAAACTTTTGTGGGCTAGCACTTTCCATAAAATGAATATTTGTTGAATAAATGAATGACTAAGAAATTTTAGGTGTAGCTTTACTATGCAGCCAATGAATGAGCTTTAGCATGGTACTCATATAATCTTATGCTTTTTAAAAGTTTGCAAAAGTTGTGCTTTCTAAAGGCAGTCAGCTACAATCTTATTGCTGTTTCTTTTTCTCTGATTTCCCCTTCATCACCTGTCATGTCAGTGACACATGAGTGGCTGTGAATATTTTGGGAATGTAAGAGGAATGGAAATTCAGACCCATTTAGTCTGGGTTTGGTGGGATGTTTATGTGGTTTGCAGTTACTTCTCCACATAGATAAAGTATTGCCAGATGTCACTGCAGGAATGGCTTTCAGTTCACTATTGCCTCTGTGTCAACTTACCCAGCATCATGTCAGGAAAATCCAGTGTGAAAGACCTTGTGGTGATGTGAAAGTTCCTTATAGTTCTTGCTACCAGGAGTGTGTGGGTAGCAGAGAAGACACAAATTCTGAAAAGTAGAAGCTAGAAGCTAACTTGAGAATTTTTCAAACATTGGAATGTGTACAATCTTAAGTAGAGGATTTAGTTCTCATTGATAACTGGTCAATATGACTATTTTTAGTAATATATTTACTAGTGGAGCATTTAATTATGAATGTACCATACTTTTTAATTTTTAAATGGCAATTTCATAAAATAGAATTTATCAGAATTTGTAAAGGCACACACATTTGGCATTAGTATAAACAGTGACTACTTCTATAGCAGCTCATATATGAAAGAAGCACGGTAGAGGAATTTCTCAAACTTGACAGCTTTTTTAAAGGTCATATGATCTTACCAATAATGAGTTGTGATGCTAAAAGAAAACTTTATAAACCACTAATAATAAAACAAAATTTTAATCAACCAGGCGATAGGAAAGATTGAGTTATCTCTTTATTCTAATATTTCATAATAGAAAATATTACAAAAATCATTTTCCTATGAAGAGTTAAAGCATATATAGCCAAAAAAGTAGGAAAAAATGTGCTCTAGAGGAGTGTCATACAGTTAATAAAAATGCTACCTTGTTTTTATATATTTTGTAATATTTGTCAGTTTTTAATACCTATAAGTTGTGGTGGTTTCATTTCTCATTCTATATAAATGGTAGATTTTTTGGTACCTAATTTTGTATTTTTTATTAAGGAGGCTACCCAATTTCTATAAGCTTCAGGCCCCCAAATCTGGTAGGCCCCTATAAATGCAAATTATCATAATGTTTTTACAAATGAATTTTACGGAGATATAATTTATATACAATAAAATGCATACATTTTATGTGTAGAGTTTGATTATGCTTGACAAATGTAAACACCCATGTAGCCACTGCCCCAATCAAGATATAGAATATTTTATTCACCTCAAAAGGTTCCCTTGTGTCCCTTCTCGGTCATTACCCACTCTTCACCCCAGCTCTAGGCAACTGATCTACTTTCCATCACTTTAGGCAAGACGTGTCTTTCCTAAAGTTTCACATAAATTGAATCATATAGTATCTTTTGAATCTGGCTTCTTTTGCTCATATTAACATTTTTTGATAGTCATCTATGGTGTAACAAGAATCAATAGTTAACTCCTTCTTATTGCTGAGTAGTATTCCTTGAGGGACATTTGGGTTATGCCCAGTTTTTGTCTGTTATGAGTAAAGCGCTGTTCATGTACATGTCTTTCTATGGACAGATGAGTACGTTTTTAGTTCTCTTAGGTAAGTAACTAGAAGTGGAATTGCTGGGTCATGTGCTCAGTATGAAATTTTAACTTTTAATTATTTTAATTTTTAATTTATTTATTAATGTCTAGCTCAAAATTTCATTTAATTCAATAAATATTTATTGAATGAGCTGTGCAAGATACCAGGGAATCATAAATGAATACAAGGAAAACCCCACCCTAAAACACAGGAAAAAAATGGAAAAATTTCAAAGGAGGAATTGCTCAGGATTAGTGGTCAGGTGAGAAATAATGTCTTAACGGAAATATGGGGGTCCATCAAACAGGCACTGGGCGAGGACATAGCAGTCAGAGGAATTTCTATGTGATTATAACATAGCATGGCATATCTGGGAAATTGCTAGTGGTGTAGTATTTTAGGAAAGAGACTAGTATTAGATGAAGATAGAGAAGAAAGCTGGGCAGCTCCGGGAGGACCCTTAATATTATGCAAATGTTTTTTGTGGTTTTTTTTTTTTTGTGAGACTTCATCTCACCCCTTGTGTAGCTAATCACTTCTTTCTTGTACATCACATTTGGAGCACAGTTCTCTTTAACGTGTTGTGTAGTCTTTATGTATCTGTCTTCTCCGTTATACTGCAAGTTCCTAGGTGCTTTTGCTCTCTTCACTGTGTAACACAAGGCTTGGTCCTTATTAGGGTATTAGAAAATTATAGTTTATGCAAGAATCGATGATCAAATGAGAATTAATGGAATGACCTACATTGTCTGTCACTGGACAGATTAAAAAAATTATTCTTTATCAAAGACCTCTATGAAACGTTCTTGGTGAAGACACATTGGGAGTATATATTTATTTCTTCACCGAAGCAAAGTCATATGTATAATATTTCCATGAACTTGATTTATTAATTTCAATTGTCTTTATAATCAATATTAATTTCATGGCATCATTGACTTTAGAGTGATTTGTAGGAATGGCTGAGATAGTTGAGAAGAATGGATCAACTGAGCTGTGGTTTCCTTAATTTTGTGATAAAATTGTAGCACTGAATGAAAAAAACACACAAAACAAACAAAAAACACACAACTTTGCTTAATAGAAGCTAGAAATCTTTACGTATTGTGAGCCATCCACTTTTATGGTCATAAATTGATGCTGTATTTTCTAATGAGTGTTTTTATTTGTGCTAGAGCTCATAAAATTCTATTATTTTTATGATCTTCATTTATGCAAGCTTAAACGGGCAGAGTCCACTTTATTTACCTAAAAGTATATGTTTTGGCAATTTGTTTCCATAATAAACAGTATTTATTTCATTGCTCCTTCACTTTGGTAATGGCAAAATAAATACAGAATGGGAGAGAAAGGAAGTAAAACAGTTTAGAAAAATAGAGTGTGAATAGAACTAATTAGGAAGGACTAGGGATGTGAATTATTAGTGAATTAAAATTGGAACAATTACATAATTAGTCACCTATATCAAGGTACTTCTGAGAGTGAAAGGGGAATGGTAAATAATTATGCCAGGACAATACGTGGTATGTGAGTTGTCCCAGGCAAAGGGAGAAGAAAGGTCACCCTAGTTCAAGTACTCTTCCAAATCTTGGTTTCAGATTGTTATCACTTCTTATCGCTGCCTTATAAAGTGCTGATTGGTAGGTCTAGGACTTTTTTTTTTTTTTTTAAGATTTCATTGGGGAAGGGGAACAGGACTTTATTGGGGATCAGTGTGTACTTCCGGGACTTTTCCAAGTCAAGTTGTTGTCCTTTCAGTCTTAGTTGTGGAGGGCGCAGCTCAGCTCCAGGTCCAGTTGCTGTTGTTAGTTACAGTGGGTGCAGCCCACCATCCCTTGTGGGAGTTGAACCGGCAACTTTGTGGTTGAGCCCGCGCTCCAACCAACTGAGCCATCTGGCCACCTGGAAGCTGAGCAGCAGCTCACTGACTTCATGCTAGTGTGGAGAGCGCAGCTCCCTGGCCCACACAGGAATTGAACCTGCAGGCCTGCTGCCCAGAGCTCGTGCTCCAACCAACTGAGCCACCCATCCGCCCTAGGACTTTTTTTAAAGCTCCCTACAGACACTTGTCTGAATTGGATGGTCACCATTGTCCAACAAGGGAGAAATCATTTTTCAAATTGCTATGGAAGTATTAAGAAAGATACTGACCTCAGAGAGTAGCTGACATGAAAATCAGGTTAAGAGTCAGTGGATAATTGAGAGTTTTTCCATCAAATTATACCCTTTTGTGATTCAGAAAGAAGGACGTCTCAGTCTTTCTCAGGTGTGGATGTATTCATTAAAAGAAATTTTCATTCTACAGACATTGACTGTGACCCACAGGTACTCTGAGGGCTGTTGGAAATACACTGATTAACCAGATATGGTCACTGAGGTGTATATTAGTGAGCAAAACATTTTTGTGTGTGTTCTGACGGTGCTTCTTGGGAGAAGTTCAACAAATAATTTCAACAGTGTAGCATAACTGAATTAAAAGTGGAGAATTCCAAAGGAGGATTTGAAAAAGCAATGCCTATTTATATGCATATGTTCTTTTATGCTTGTTTTACCTAATTAACAGTGTTCATCTTTCCTAATTTTCTAGCAAAAATTGGCTTGTTTTGGGAAAACTCTTTGATATTCCTTAGTGTTTTTCTGTAGTTTGAACTCAATTTGTAATCCTGACCTTGCTTTTGAAGTATTTAAAAATATGTCTTAGAATCTATTTTTAAAAAGCAATTTGAGTTTTATTGATCTGCAGAGCTTGAGTTTAGAATGCACAGATAGGCACTTAAATGCATTTTGGTAATAAATGTTTCAATATTAGATGGCTTGAGAGTTATTAAAGAGAAAATTGAGTTTTAGAATAAATCTGTTGTAAGATTAAGAAGGTAATTGTAATATTTTGGGTTTGTATGTTTGGTGAGAATGCACTTTTTTGTGTTGTTTTTTTGCCATATTCACTTTTGTACAACAATTAAAGCGTATTGATTTTTTATTTATTCAACACACACTTATGGAAAATGACTACTTTGGTAGATGAGGAGGATATGAATATAAATAAGACAGTGTCCTCTCTTTTGCTTGTATTTTATCACAGAAGAGAGATATACAGATAAGTAAATGCTGTGCAGTATTTTAGTAGCCACTATAATGGTTAAAGGGAGAGGCGGGCTCTAGAGTCTTTAAATCCCAAGTTAGAGTATCAGTTGGCCAAAGCATATAACCCTGGGTAGTTTATTTAAACTCCTCTCACTTCATTTATCTCTAGACTGTTTTACTAGTACCTACTTCATGGGGTGATTGGGAAATTAAACAATTACCAAAGTGCTTAGCCTAATATCTGGTACTGTACAATGTGCAGAGAACACTAGGGATTATGATCGCATCACTGTGTAGATCAGTTTCACAGGAGGGTGTGGTCAACTGTACCCGAAAGGTGGTATTAAGAAATAATTCACAAAAAAGGAGGAGATTCTGAAATATGACACTATCAAGTTTCTGTGTTGATCTTTTCTGATCTATCTCTGATCTTCTGCAAGTGATGATACCACTTTGTCTGCAGTAATCTCTCTCTAGGTAGAATTTATTCCTAACGTGCCTAGTGATTCCTCACAAATGAGTAGTTTGGATCACAAACTTTGATCTTCCTTAGAAAAAGGGAGGAAGAAGGGCAGGGAGATTGAGACGCTTTACTAATGGCAAGGGTGAACATTTAGCGTGTGAGGACTTTGGCCTGTTTGATCTCAGATCCACTCACTGTCATTTCTCTGTTTTGATCTGACCATTGCAAACACATTTCTCAGGCTTCTCTGTACTGCTTTCCAGTTAGTCTCTCCATTGGGAAGGACTGATGAAAATAGATAAATAAACAGGCAATTATTATATGGAATAATACCCACTACTCTAGGAATAAGCAGGTAATGGAAGGAAAGGCCTCTCTCTCTCTCTCTCTCTCTCTCTCTCTCTCTCTCTCTCTCTCTCTCTCTCTCTCTCCCCTCTTTCCCTCCCTCCCTCCCTCCCTTCTTCCTCCTCCCTTCCTGTCTGCCTTGGGTATCTCTGGCAATGACTGCAATTCCTTGGGGTTTCCAGGTCCTCTTGTCAGTCTTTCCCTCTGAATTCTCAGCTCCTGACAGAATCCAGCTTCCACCAGGGGCCAAGCTTTGCGCGACCTTCCTTTGTCCCTCTAGCCCAATGGCTGTTAGTGTCTTCCTGTAGTTGCTGAACTCTAGCCACTCCTTCAGCGGTTCAAACATTTTTGTAATTAATTATTTGTAGTTAATCTCTTACTAAGTTCTCCATGTTGAATCACCTGGTGTGGATTTTTTTTTTTTTTTAGCTGGGTACTGACTAATATGAAGGCAAATGCTGAATGTTGTATTATTTCTGCTAGACCCTGACTGAGGGGTTCTGACCAGAGCATCTGCAAGGAAAAATTAACCTGGTATGTAGTTTAAAAAATCACCCAGAATATTAATCAACTTGCAAAAGTTTTAGGAGTCTTAATTTATCACTATCATAAAGTGATGGAATGGTGCAAATTATTGACAATTGTTATTTATAATATACAGATCCTTTCAATGCAATTAGGGAAGCAAGATGATGTTATCTGTGGTATTCTAGTAGTTGGCACATGGCTAAGGCTGTCTTCACATATTTGAATGATTTTGAACAAGTTATTTCACAGTGTTCTTTTTGTTCCATTTGAAAAATGAGGGGCAAGAGGGTTATTTTGTCTTTGCATTTCCTTTAACGCCTAGCTTCAGAAATAGTGCGATCTCCACATTTTTTGGTAAATTGAAGTCAGAATCACTCATCTGGACATGTGCTGGCATTTTACTTTTAAATGTTTTAAATTTAATTTTTAAAAGATTTTTATTTTTATAGCTCACATATAATATGATATCAGTTTCAGGTGTACACCCTAGTAATTCAATATTTACATACCTAAAGCAGTGATCACCATAGTAAGTCCAGCCACCATCTGACACCCTACCATGCTATCACAGTATTATTGACTATATTCCCCATGCTGTACATGACATCCCCATGACTTATTTGTTTCATATGTTAAAATTTGTTCCTCTTATTACTCTTCAACTTTGCCCCCCCTTTTAACTTTCAATTACAGTTGACTTTCAATATTATCTTATATTATTAATTTCAAGTGTAGAGCATAGTGGTTGGACATTTATATAATTTAAGAAATGGTCACTCTGACTAGTCTAATATCCACCTGGCACTATAAATAGTTATTACCATATTATTGACTATATTCCTTATGCTACACCCTACATCCCCATGTCTACTTTGTAACAAACAATTTGTACTTCTTAATCCCTTCCCCTTTTTCACCCAACCCCCAATCCTCCTCCCATGTGGCAACTGTTCTCTGTAACTATGTGTTTGTCTCTCTTTAGTTTGTTCATTTATATTGTTGTTTAGATTCCTCATATAAATGAAATCATATGGCACGTGTCCTCCGTTTGACCTACTCCACTCAGCACAATACCTCATAGGTCCATCCATGTTGTTGCAGATGGCAATATTTCATTTTTTTTTTTTATAGCTGATAATATTCCATTGTATGTATGCACCACCTCTTCTTTATCTACTTATCCATTGATGGACACCCAGGCTGCCTCCACATCTTTGCTATTGTAAATAATGTTGCAATGAACATATGGACGCACGTGTCCCTTTGAAGTAGTGCTTAAGGTTTCTTTAGATAAATACCCAGAAGTGGGATTACTGGGTCCTTCTTTGTTTCTTGTTATAGCCCTTGTTTTCAAATCTATTTTGTCTGGTATAAGTATTCCTACTCCAGATTTTTTGTTTGTTTGTTTTAATTGTCATGAAATATCTTTTCAATCCCTTTACTTTCAGTCTGTGTGTGTCTTTCAATCTGAAGTGAGTCTCTTGTAGGCAGCTTATGTAAGGATTTTGTTTTTTTTTATCCATTCAGCCCTCTGATGTCTTTTCATTGGATCATTTAGTCCATTTGCATTGAAAGTGATTATTGATAGATATAGAGTTATTACCATTTTATTCATATTTTTGACTTTTTTTTTTTCATCTGAAAGAAGTCCCTCTAACATTTTTTGTAATACTGGTTTGGTGGTGATGAACTCCTTTAGCTTTTTCTTGTCCGGAAAGCTCTTTATCTGTCATTAGATTCTAAAGATAGATTTTCTGGGTAGAGTAATCTTGGTTGTAGGTCCTTGCCTTTCATCACTTTGAGTATTATGTGCCAATACCTTATGGCCTGCAAAGTTTCTATTGAGAAATCAGTTTAGAGTCTTAAGGGAGCTCCCTTGTAGGTAACTATCTGCTTTTCTCTTGCTGCTTTAAGATTCTCTCTTTGTCTTTAACTTTTGGCATTTTAATTATGACGTATCTTGGTGTGGGTCTGTTTGGTTTCCTTTTGTTTGGGATTCTGTGCTTCCTGGGTGGATGTATCTATTTCTTTTGTCAGGTTAGGGAAGTTTTTTGTGATTGCTTTTTCAAAGATGTTTTCAATTCCATGCTCTCTCTTCTCCTGCTGGTGGGAATGTTGGTACACTTGATGTTGCCCCAGAGCCCACTTAAACTGTCCTTATTTTTATTTTATTTTATTTTTTTGATCATTTTTTTCTTTTTGCTGTTCTAATTGTTTGTTTTATGCTACCCTCTAAATTGCTGATTTGATCCTCTGCTTCATCTAATCTACTGTTGACTCCCTCTAATGTATTCTTCATTTTAGTTGTATTCTTTATTCCTGACTGGTTCTTTTCTATGTTTTCTATCTCCATTTTTATATTTCCTATCTCTTTGTTGAATTTCGCTTTGAGATCATTCAGCATCATTATAACCAGTGTTTTGAACTCTGTGTCTGGTAGATTGCTTGTCTCCATGATGTTTAGTTCTTTTTCTGAAGCTTTGTTCTGTTCTTTTATTTGGGACATCTTTCTTTGTCTTCCCATTTTGGCTGCCTCCCTGTGTTTGCTTCTATGTATTTGTAGGGTTGCTGTACTCCCTGGTCTTAGTAGAGTGGCTTTATGTAGCAGGTGTCCTGTGTGCCCCAGTGGCACAGTCTTCCTGGTCAGAAGAGATGGTTGCTCCTGGTGTGTTCCTTGTGTGGGTTGTGCATGCCCTCTTATTATTTGAGGCTTGGTTCTGTTTGCACATCAGTGTGAGATAGTCACCGTCAGGCTGATTGGTTGTGAGGACTGGCCTTGACTACAGTGGAGGAACTGTTGTGCAGGGACTGACCTTATAGAGCAGGATTTGCTTTAGTGGGGCTCTTGTGTCTGCCTAGACTGCCCTTTGGGTGTGTTGTACTTGGAGGTGACTGGGTAATGCTTCTGTTCTATCTGAAGCTGGCTTCTGGCATGCCAGTGCTTAGGGCCTCCTAGGAGGGGCCCCGCTGTAGGCCAAGTTCAGCCACAGCCTGTGCCTTGCCTTAGGCCACCTGGCCTGAGCCACAAGGGAATCCACAGATTACTGCCACTCACACTGAGCTTGGAGATGCCTCAAGAGGCCAACCTGCAAACTGCAGCTAGCTGTCACTAGTGCTGAACTTAGGGCTACTCAGCAAGTGGTACAGGGCACGCTGAAGCCAGATACTGCTTGTTTGGGTATTCTGAACCTTGAGAGATATTAAGATTGTCTGTAGCATAAGCCAAGGCAGTCTGTTTGTACAGAGAAGCCACTGGAAGCAGCTTTGGTGTGCCTGAAAGTTCAGTGGGGCAGGATATCAGGGAACACCAGGGTGGAAGAATGGTGTTATCTAGGTTGATGGAGATTCAGATATGGCACCCACCTGCATCTGCATGCCTGGAAGGGATAGAGCTCAACAAAGAAACAATGGATTTTGCCAGCACTTCTGTCTGGGAGAAAGCTTCCCCTTTATCCCTCGCCCTGAAGTCAGACAACTCGGTTCCTCCCCATATGTCCCTGGTGTCTTTCAAGCTGCTGCCCCAGCAGTGGAGCTCAGAGCAAGTGCGTCTGTTTGTAAGTTCATACATGGGCCCTTTAAGAATGACGCCTGGGACTCTAGCCGCCCTCGTCTTACTCAGCTATAATCTCCACTGGTTTTCACAGCCAGAGGTTATGGGTCTTCTCTACCCAGCACTGGAACCCTGAGCTAGGGAACCTGTTGAAGGGTTGGGACCCCTCGCTCCTCTGGGGGGGAGACCTCCATAGTCAAAACAGCTCTCCTGATTTTTAATGGTCACATGCAGATATGGGACTAGCGCTTTCTGCATCTCTGCCACTCTGACCAGTCTCAAGGTGACTTCTTCTGTATGTCCTTAGTTGTAGGGCTTTGGGTCAGCTAGACTTCAGATGATTCTCAATAATGGTTGTTATGTAGTTTAATAGTAATTTTGATGTGGTCATGAGAGGAGATAAGCACAGCTTTTACCTATTTCACCAACTTGCCCAGAAAATCTTACTTACTTTTAAAAAAAAACCTGTTTTTTTCACAAAGTAGGTGTAAAGTCAGGTAGGAGTGAAGATGAACTGATTGTGTAGTAGGAAAGGAAAAAATATGCATATTTGCTCAGTTGTCTTATTTTGATTTCATTCACATACATGGCATTGCTACTTTTCTTATAACTGCTACAGTGTACAGTGAATCATTACTCTTCAGAGGTAACTTTATGTACCCCATTTATTCCTCCAGGGTCTAGACTCAAATGCTGATTTGTACTTTTGCCTCTTGCATCCCTATCTCATGTTCTCTTCTTACCAGTTTCTGTTTTTATTTTCTAAACCTTTCATATGATTTCATTTTTCTTTGATTTTTCTTAGGCAGGTCCCTCACCTTCCTCAAAGGCCATCTCCTTCATAAAGCCTTCTCAATTATTCTATGACAAGAATTAGTTGCTTTTTTGTTTGTGTCACTTTAAGTACATATCACAAGGAGTTGCAATATGTCTCGTTTCTTACTAGCTGTGAGCATCTTGAAAGTAGAGGCCATTTTTATCTATATTTTTATCTTCAATACCTAGCACTTTGCCTGCTAAATGTTCAATGAGTGAATATTGAATTACTATTTCATTCTGTCTTATATTTGACAATTCATATTTATACCTCATCTACTAGATTGTGAACTCTTTGGGGGGGGGGCAGGAAAGCTGATTCTTTCATTTTATTCTGTTCTGCATTCTCACCTTGTCACTACACCCATTGGTAATATATTACCTGTTAATATTAGGAGTTCAGCAATCTTTGGTTAAATTTGGAAAAAAAAATTGGCAGCTTAATCTTAGTGGAAAGTTCAGACAATATTCTAGTATGAATAATAGAAGATAGTTGTACATTGGTCTTTGTCGCCAGTTCCTGGAATGGAGCTCCTAAAATCCTTACAATTTCCTAAGTGATAAGGTCAATAGGATCATCTTTTGTTCCTAAGATTTGGTTTTTGACTCTGGGTCCTGTCAAAGAGCTCCTGAATGCCTTGGAATTTCCTGGGTGATAGGAGTGTCTTTTGTTCTAATAAGGTGATAGTTGGTGGGCTTCTGGATAGGGGTGGGCCATCAGAAAGACCAATTCATATTTGGATGCTTGGAAATTTCAGGCCCATCGCCATCCTCAGGGCTGGGGAGAGGGGCTGGACATTTAGTTAATAATGATCTATCATGCCTACGTGATGAAGCCTCCATAAAAACCCCAACAGTACGAGATTTGGAGAGCTTCTGGTGAACATATCCACATGCTGGGAGGAAGGTGCACTCCAACTATACGGGGACAGCCGCTCCGGTACTCAGAACCCTTCTGGACCTTGTCCTATATGTCTCTTCATCTAGCTGTTCATCTGTATAATTTATCATACCCTTTATTATATAGTCAATCATTATATGTAACTATTTCTCTGAGTTATGTGAGCTGTTTTAGCACATGATTGAGCCAGAGGAGGGGATCATGGGAACACTGGCTGATAGCTGGTCAGTCAGAAGTACAGGTCACAACCTGGGACTTGGACTTGGCATGTAAAGTGGAAGGAGTTTTGTGTGACTGAGACCTTAAATTGTGGGATCTGATAGTAACTCCAAGTAGGTAATGTCACAAGTGAGTTCAATTGTAGGACATGCAATTGTCAATCCAGTGCATTTGTCAATACAATGCAATTGTCAATCCAGTGCATTGTTCAGCCCTTGGAAATCAAAACAAATTTTGAGCTGATACTTCAGAATGACTAGAAGTTACAGAACTGTACTGACCAATGATGGCTTCAGCTTGCTAAACAAAATAATCTAGATACGTACAAAATAAAACGAGGGCTGAGATTTGTATCGGCTTAAGAATAGACAACATTGTGAAGTTTATTTTAAGGTTTTAATCATTTCAGTAATATATGTATACATATGATAATTCTCAGTTATGGAGCTTAAGGATAAGCGTGAATATGCATCCATATTCATTGACTAGATATGTGTACAATTTTATGGGTCAGGATTATGGAAGAAAACATGTTGCACATTCAAACTGGGCAATTTAAGCAGAGTTTAACAAAGGGACCACTTACAAAGTTGTGACCAGGGTTGAAGAAGCCAACAAGGGAGAGTACAGTGCCCTAGGCCTAATAATTATAGGGAGCTTTACCAGGACAGGAAGTGGTTACTAAAACATGGAGAGGGAGCTGTATGGGGCACATCTCCTAAAAGGAATGGTGGGCTTTGGGGGGCCTCAGCTAACCTGTGCTATGCAGCAGGGAGTGAGTTAGCAAGGACATTTTCTTATATCGTTCTCCTGCCAATACCTCCCACTGGGTGAAACCACCTGAAAGCCGAAAGGCATGAAGACCAGTTGAAGTCACAAAACATGGTGACGAAGAGCAGAGGGCATCTATGAGGTAGCCAGTATAGGCACTGATTCTGGGGACTAGATCCTAGGAGAGTGTCATTAGCGATATGCCTTCCCTTGTTCCCATAATAAAGACAGATATTTGAGTGCAAACATAGGATAGTTTTTTCCTGGGATGACCCAGGTACTAATTATCATAGGATACTCAAAGATCTTAGTCTCTTGATGAGTCATAATTGTATGTAAAGCCAATCTCCACAATATTTAAGGAGGCCCTACTCATTATAGAAATACACTCGTAATCCTCAAAATGCCAACTGTCAGAAATTAATGAGAGTTAGTACATATAATACAAACAATTTGTACAGTTTTATATTTTGAGTTCATTGAGCAAGCAGAAAAGGCCTAGTGCAATCAGGAGTTGGAACTGGAGGTAGACCTTGACTTTCTCTTTCCTTGTGGTTCAGGAGTATGTGTGCTGCCTTTTCCACTATGGTTTTTTAACGCTACTAACTTTGATTTGCATGAGGGTTTGGAGAATTAGATCCTTTACATTACACCTTTGCTTTCACTTTTTAACTCCAACTCTGTAACTTATTCTGAGATAATTTATTTTCTATCCCTTTAATCATTTTGCCTGCTCTCCTTTGAACCATTTCCAGTTTCTCCACATTCTTTTAAATAAAGCTTAACTATTACAAAGGGCTATTCTGGGAAATCATTACTTAAAGGAAAATTGTTAAAGCATTTAAAAGTTTAAAAATGGCTACACAGATGTTGAAAAATGAAATGTCCTGTCTAATAATGCTGATAGTGGAATTGTAGTAAATTAAATTACATCAGGTCAGAGCAAAACCCTTGAATGAGAGTCAAGCATATCAGGACCTGTGAAAGAAACCCTTTGTTAAGAGAAAGTGATTGTGAAGAGCCAAAAATAAAACAGAGAGAGAACTTTTTCTATACCAGTCAGTAAAAATTCTCTTCTAAGATGAGCACCTAACTCTTTGGTTCAAGAAGCTGAGATGCTAAAGTGAACAGAAATCTCAAAGGAGCCCAGATACTTTGTTATATTAGAAAAAAGAAATCATAAAATTCTGCGTGGATAAAGTTTATTACTATTTTATTGGAAGAAGGAAAGCTAACAAGTTATTTATATCTCAAAGAGTATCCTACCTGCTTTATACAATTTATGCCACATTTTAAATTATTGATAAGAAGTAGAGTATTATTATCCCCTTTTTTATTTATTAAGATACTAAGATCTGAATCCAACTCAGCTCTAAAGCCTGTCTGTTTTACACTATATGATGCTATAGCTAATTTTCTAGTAAAAAAATTAACGTGCCTGTAAAGTTCTACATTTTAACGTACAGAGTATTTTTATTTGTTTTGTAGTTCAAATTTTCGACAATCTATTTGTGAATCTGTGAGTTTTTCATAACTAAAGAAAATATAAAAAATTATTACTTGATCTGTTGATTCAATGCCATTAAATATATCTCTGCAGAGAAACAGAGAGGTTGCTTTTTAATGGGAAATGCTTGAGGAATTTCTGATGCATAAGACTAGGAAACTTAGGTAAGAGGATGAACAATTTTAATGTTGCATAAATAAGTCGACGTGATTTGTTTAATGGCTAACATACACATTTACATGTACTTTATCCCAATTTGTTTCTCAAATTTAATTAAATCTACTTGTAATATCTCTAACACAAGTATTCTGACATAAAAAGCATATAATTTCTGGGTTTGGACAAACTGGATTTTAATTGGATAAAGCCTTCTGCATTCTAACTGTGGTAGTAAAGGATCCTATAATGTTTCTTTTTATCTGTTAACTTCACATTTTTATGAGTTATGGATGTTGTATATAAATTTCTTTTTTATGCTTTTATTTTCTTATTTTTTTAAAAAACCATCTTTATTAAAATATAGCTAGCATACAATATTATATTAATTTCAGGTGTGCACCATAATTATTCAACCTTTATATACCTAGAGAAAAGATCAACATGATAAGTCCAGCAACCATCTGACACCATTCCACACTATCACAATATTATTGACTATATTCCCTATGCTGTACATTACATGCCCATGACTTATTTGTTTTATACCTGCAAATTTGAACCTCTTATTCCCCTTCACTTTTTCCCCCCTTTTAAATTTTCAATTACAGTTGACATTCAACATTATATTAATTTCAGGTGTACAGCCTAGTGGTTAGACATTTATGTCATTTAGGAAGTGATGCCCCTGACTAGTCTAGTACCCACCTAGAACTATACATAGTTATTACCATGTTGTTGACTATATTCCCTATACTTTACTTTACATCCCCATGACTATTTTATAACTACCAATGTGGTATTCTTAATACCTTCGCGTTTCTTACTCTGCCCTCCCATCTATCACCCTGATAAATGTAGTACCCATCTGACACCATACATAGTTATTACAGTAGTATTGACTACATTCTTTATGCTATACACTATATCCCCCTGACTGTGTAACAACAATTTGTACTTCTTAATCCCTTCCCCTTTTCTACCTACCCGCAACCCCCCCCCCCCCTCACCTGGCAATGATCAAAATGTTCTCTGTATCTGTGAATTTGTTTCTGTTTTGTTTGTTTATTTTGTTTTTTAGATTCCACATATAAGTTAAATCTCATTGCATTTGTCTTTCTCTGTCTGATATACTCTACTCACCACAATACCCTCCAGGTTTATCTATGCCGCTGCAGGGGGCAAGAACCCATTCCCTTCCCTGGCTGAGTAATATTTTGTTGTGTATGTGTACCACCTCTTCTTTATTCATTCATCCATCGAAGGGCACCCAGGCTGCCTCCACATCTTGGCCATTGTAAACAATACTGCAATGAACATATGGAGGCAGATGTCCCTTTGAAGTAGTGTTTAGGATTTCTTCTGATAAATACCCAAAAGTGGGATTACTGGGTCCTTCTTTGTCTCTTGTTATAGTCTGTTTTAAAGTCTATTTTGTCTGGTATAAGTATGGGTACTCTAACTTTTTGTTTGTTTCTGTTTTCATGCAATATCTTATCCCTTTACTTTCAGTCTGTGTGAGTATTTCAGTCTGAAGTGAGTCTCTTGTGGGCAATTTATGTAAGGATTTTGTTTTTTTTAATCCATTCAACCCTCCTACTCCTATGTCTTTTGATTGGAGCATTTAACCCATTTACATTGAAAGTGATTATTGTTAGACATGTCGTTATTGCAATTTTATTATTCACATATGTTTTGCATGAAAGAAGTCCCTCTAACTACTGGTTTGGTGATTATGAATTCCTTTAGTTTTTCTTGTCTGGGAAGCGGCTTATCTGT
Organism: Rhinolophus sinicus; assembly: GCF_036562045.2. Taxonomy (NCBI): domain Eukaryota; kingdom Metazoa; phylum Chordata; class Mammalia; order Chiroptera; family Rhinolophidae; genus Rhinolophus; species Rhinolophus sinicus. The sequence goes on along the minus strand of NC_133756.1, from coordinate 101,338,951 downwards.
CCTTTGATTCTAAATGATAACTTTGCTGGAAAGAGTAATCTTGGTTGTAGGTCCTTGCTTTTCATCACTTTGAATATTTTGTGGCAATCCCTTGTGGCTTGCAAAGTTTCTTTTGAGAAATCAGTTTACAGTCTTATGGCAGCTCCCTTGTAGGTAACTAACTTTTCTCTTGCTGCTTTAAGATTCTCTCTTTGTCTTTAACTTTTGGCATTTTAATTATGATGTGTCTTGGTATGGGCCTGTTTGGTTTCCTCTTGCTTGGGGCTCTGTGCCTCCTGGGCTTATATGTCTATTTCCTTTTTTGGGTTAGGAAAGTTTTCTGTCATTATTTCTTTAAATAGGTTTTCAATTCCATTCTCTCTCTCTTCAATGTGAATGTTGGTACACTTGATGTTGTCCCAGAGGCCCCTTAAGCTATCCTCATTGTTTTGGGTTTTCTTTTTCATTTTGTTATTCTGCTTGGGTGTTTTCTGTTACATTAACTTCTAAATCACTAATTTGATCTTCTGCTTCATCTTGTCTACTATTGATTCCCTCTAATGTATTCTTCATTTCAGTTATTCTTTATTTCTGACTGATTCTTTTTTATGTTTTGTATATTCACTTTTATGTTTCCTATATCCACTCTTATGTTTTCTATCTCTTTGTTGATGTTGTTGCTCAGATCACTTAGCATCCTTATAACCAGTGTTTTGAACTCTGTGTCTAGTACATCATTTCTTTTTTTTTTAAATAATTTTATTAGTTTCAGGTGCACAAGACAAAGCAAAACTTAGACGTTTATCATTTATATCCCTCACACTGTGTGAACCCCCCTCCTCCTATCCACTATCCCTCTGACATCGCACACAGCCATTACATTTCCACTGTCTCTATTCCTAATGCTGTACTCGGCTTCCTATAACCATATACATACAAATATATACATATACATATATATATATATATATATATATATATTTATATAAAATTATAGTTGACATTCATTATTGTTCAGCTTCAGCTTCAGGTGTACCATGCAGAGATCAGGCATCTACATCATCCCTGAGGTGGTCTCCCAAATGGGACACATGGTACATCATTTCTTGCCTCCATTTCATTTTGTTCACTTTCTGGTGTTGTCTTCTGTTCTTTCCTTTGGGATGTATTTATTTTCTCATTTTGGGTGCTTCTCTGTGTTTGTCTCCATGTATTAATTAGATCTTCTATGTCTCCCAGTCTTGGCAGTGTGGCTTTATGTAGTAGGTACCCTGTGGGGCCCAGGGGCACAATCTCACTGGTCACCTGCACCAGGGGCTCCAGAAGTGTGGGTTGCGTGTACCCACCCATTATAGTTGAGCCTTGATTGCTATTGGTATGTCAGTGATGGGATTGATCCTTAGGCTGACTGGCTGTGAGGTTTGGCCACATTCACAGCTTATGGGCTGCTGTTCAGGGGGCTTACCCCACTGAGTGGGATTTGCCCCAGTGGGCTCTGGTTCTTATTGAGACCATCCTTTGTATGTGCCTATTGTGGGGCTAATCGGGTAATGCTCTGCTGCAATCTGAAGCCGGGTATGTTGTTTCTGGGGCCTCTTGGAACGGGCTCTGGTGTAGGCCCAAGTCAGCCACTGCCTGTGACCAGCCAGGGACTACCTGGTAGGAGCTACAAAGCCATCTGTGGTTGGTCGCTGCCTGTGCTAAACTTGGATGTACATGGGAGCCTGGTATGGAGCTGGGGTCCCTCCCTCCTTCCTGGGGGGACCTCTACGGCTGATATATCCCTCCCAGTACTCAATCACCACATGGAGGTGTGGAGCCTGCTCTTTTCACGTCTCCACTCTTACCAGTTTTGGGGAGACGTGGTAAGGGGAGGCAGCCACAGCCTTTATTTACTCTGCCATCTTGGATCTCCAACCTGTATATAAATTTCTTGTTAAATTAAATATAGTTTATAGACTAGCTTAAAAATTTCTGTCTTGTCTTACCCATCACTCTGATTGTCAACATCCAAAGTTCTGACAATTAGTATTTATTGAGTGCTTACTCAATGCCTGATATTGTGCTAAGCACTTTTTATATATTACTTCAATATTAAATGCAGTTTTATATGTTGCAAAAAGGTGTTTCTTGCTTTAAACAAGATCCTATATAAATTTTAAATTAATTAATTCAATATTGAATTTATGAAACAAAAATTTTCAAGTACCACACGTGCTTGGCACTGTGCTGGACACTTCATATACAAATATCATTAAGAGATGATGTCTGCCAATCAAAGTTGTTATAATGGGAGAAAAACATATACACACTCTGAGAAAAGTATATCATAACCCAGAAGAGAGAGTAACAAAGGGATCCTGGGGAGACAGTAGCAGAGTTACATCTTGGAGTTGTAAGGCAGATGCTTTGGAACTGATAGTTGAGTGCATGAGTTTCCTAAAAAAAAAAAAAAATAAAATAATAATAAAGGAATTTTTTATGTATATCTATATATATCTATATATATGATTTTTAAATATCCTAAGTTTTATTATTATTGCATCATAATGAGAGTTGTGTGCAGATATTCTTGCCCACTTACCCTTAAGTCTTATACTGTGTGCATGCTGTTTCAGTTGACTGCATTGAACAGGAGAGAAGCAGCAGTCAATTGAAGGAGCATCAGTAAAGCACAGTTGAGTGTCTCTGCAGCTGGGCCATATGTACCTGTGCTGTAGAAGTCTACGTTCTCCTGTTATGAATACGAGTATGTGATCCTTGATAACCTCATCTTTTATACGTCTTTCCTATTCCTCCTAAACTTGTATATTTTTATATAAAAACGAATTATTTTGTCACAAGTAGCTAGACTTGATAATACAAAAAAATCAAAGGAATTTTATGCCATCATTTTTTCATGAAAAAAATCTGAAATCTGGAAGAAAATGATGTTATTTTATAGGTATTCAGGCAAATATTAGTTGAGTAATAATGACATATAATATTTTCATTGTTATTCAGTTAGAAGTGTTCTCTAATTTTATATTTTCTTCATGAATCAAACCCTTTACATATGGATCTTTTTAATTCAATAGTTTTTTTTTATTGTTGAAAGTCTATTATATCATATAACAGACTTTAATTTTTATATGGTCATGTTAGTTTGGATTTACCCACATATTTATCAAATTTTTGTACTTTATTTCTTGTATTTCAGATTTCATATTTAGAATTATTTTCCTTCTGTCTGCATAACATCCTTTAGAATCTCTTTTAGTGAAATCTGTTGATAAATTCATTGTTTTGTTTGTGTGAAAATGTCTTCATTTTTCTTCCTTCTTGAAAAAAATAGTTTAGTTTGGCATAGAAATTCAGATGGAAAGTTATTTTCTCTTAGCACATTGAAGATACTTTTTTTAGTGACTACCAACATCTACTGCTAGTGCTGAAAAGTCAGGACATCTTAAGTAGAACTACTGCTGTGGATTTTGTAATACAGTGGTCTCTGCTTACTTGGGCTGGAGGGATAGTAGCAGGTGGGTTGTCAGTTTTCTATGCCTAAGGGGCACAAAGAGAAATCGCTCTGCAATGCACTTTCCTTGGAGTTTCATAGCCTTAGGGATTTAGAAGACTTCATTTATCTAGTCAGCTTCACTCCATTGGGGGCACACCCGCTGCTTCAATACCCTTGATCTGAGCCTCTGTTATGTTAGTTCCAAGTTTCTTTTGCAGCTTAGGGCAGAAATAATCTTAATACCAAGTCTTCTCATAGGAACACTCAGAGAGTCTGAGTCCCCACTGTATTCTTGAAATGCCCAGTCTACCTACTGGCCCCAGCCACTGAGGGGAGTCTCAAGGTTGAGAGAGGCTGTTTCCAATTCAAGCTGCTGATAGTCTAGAATTCTAGGATCCAGTGCTGTTTAGAAGAGTTAGAGGAAGACTTTAGGAAGAACGTATGGTTTATGAAATTGCTGGTCAGCAGGTAGACATTAATTTAGATGTGTGGGGACAAAGCCCCAGAAAGCAGTTTCCAGGCTCTCGGCCTCACATAGACAGGTGCAGGCTCAGGTGGTAAATGGCCATCAACTGTGATTGGATGGCCATCAGCTGTGGCTAGTTGGTCGTCAGCTGTAACCAGTGAGCCATTGGCCACTAATATAACTGCTGTGGCTGGCAAGCATGGATTGCAGTTAAAATGGGGGCTAGCAAGAAGATGGTGGCTGAGCCTGCAAGCGGAGCAATGAGGGTTGAGAATTGTGTGGCTCCTGTTTCCTGTTTCTCCAACTCAGACACCAGCGAGAATTTAGTGGTATGACTCCCCTATCTATGGCTCCGTGGGTGTTCCTTTTTGGCCTCACCATATCCTGCGTTCTTATGTGGGGAGCGGGAGCAGAGACCCTGCAGGCCACCCTGCATGACTCCCTGCACGACAAATGGCGCAGCGAGCAGGGTCTCCCGCACGACAAGATGAAACAGTAAATTCTATCAGACTGCTATTGTCAGTGAGTACTGACATATCTTCCTTGATTTCCAACTGGAATGTATGGTTGTTGTTGGTGTGTGTGTGTGTGTGTGTGTGTGTGTGTGTGTGTGTGTGTGTGTGTGTGTGTGTGTGTGTGTGTTATTTTATTATACAGAAAGGTGTATTCTGTTTCTGAAGTGTTATTGTACTGGCATATAAAGCCTTTCTTTAAGATAATGTAAATATTATGTTAATATCTGTAAAAATATTTGCTGAGGGGCAGTGTAAAAAAATGGGCTGTATGATCATTCAGAACCAGCTCTTTATGTCTGAATCTATCTTTTATTAGTTGAGTGACATTAGGCAAGTTTCATTTACACACATGTCCTCATCTGTAAAATGAAAATAACAATAAACTATATCCCAGAGTCTTTGTGAAGATTAAAAGAATAGACTTCCTTATATGTGGAATCTAATAAAGACCAAAACAAACAGATAAATAAAACAAAACAGAAACAGACTCATAGATAAAGAGCAAACTGAGGTTGCCGCAGGAGAGAAGGGGTTGGGGAGGGGGGCATTGGTGAAAAGGTGAAGGGGAATAAGCAGTATGCATTTCTGGTTAAAAAATGAGTAAGGCACAGGGATGCAATATAAAACACAGGGAATATAGCCTATAATGTAAAAACTTTGTATGGTGACAGGTGATTACTGGACATATCGTGGTGATCACATCATAAGGTATATAAACGTAGAATCACTATTTGTACACCTGAAACTAATACAATATTGTATCATAAACTACATTTTAATTAAAAAAAACAAAAACAAAAACAAAAAATAGGCTTCTGCTTTCCAGTTCCTCTTTTAAGGAGCTTGGAAGTCACTACTCTTTCCTAACAACAAGTAAAAAAAACTGAACTGATTGAGAAATCAACAGCTCTTATTGAATCTGTAAGACAGGTGAGGACGCAGGACTTGGTTTGGACACAGGTGAGTACAGGGAGTCAAGCCTTACCAGAGCAGAAACCTTCACAAGGACCAGTTGTAAGGTAGGAAAACCAGAACTGTAATTGACAAATTGCGGGAGGCTCAGTGTGGAGAAGTCTGAGAGTTAAAAAGTTCAGGGGGTTCCCAGCAATAGGGGATCCCTACAATTTTGTGCAATTTATATTCAGGTGCTCAACCAAGTTCTCACAGTAAGTATCAGAGAAAAATCCTATTCCACTGCCTGTACTTCCAGCAGGTGGAGGGATAAAGCCCCCATTTTCAAATGAACCTATTCTTAACAAGGACTGACGTCAGGAGAAACTCTTAACTAAAGCCTAACCTGCTGGGGTTTTATCAGAACCAACTGACCAGCCTATTCTGACCACCTTCTTCTACTTAAGTGCGGAAGAAGAAAACCGAAAAGCACTTGTGAGGTTCACACTCCAGAGACACAGTCTCACTAAAAGACTGAGATCTAATCATAAAAACAATGGAACGTTTTACCCCCACCACACCTCTACACCACACTATGAATGATCCATTTACAGCAGTTCTTTTGACCCAGTACATCATGTCCAACTATCAAGAAAAAGTTACAAGGCATGCTGTCATGCAGGGTGTCATGCAGGGTCTCTGTTCCCCTTCCCCACATAAGAATGCAGGATGTGGCTAGGCCAAAAAAGAACACCCATGGAGCCATAGGTAGGGGAGTCAACACCACTATAGTCTCACTGGAGGCAGGATTCACATGACGTGCGACCTGCTGTCCGCTTTTCTGCCTGCCAATCTACCGACTTGCTAGCTGCAATCCGCTCTTGCTCGCTCAAACACCATCTTCTTGCTAGCCCCCATTTTCTGCTAGTGTAGCCATGGCAGTTATATTAGTGACCAATGGCTCACTGGTTACAGCTGACGGCCAACTAGCCACAGCTAATGGCCATCCAATCACAGTTGATGGCCATTTACTACCTGAGCCAGCACCTTTCCACGTGAGGCCGAGAGCCTGGAAACTGCACTCCTGGCTCTGTCCTCACACACGCCAAAAGGCAAAAAACAAAATTTGAAGAGACAGAGTGTGGGGACAGAGCCCCAGAGAGCAGTTTCCAGGCTCTCAGCCTCACGTGGAAAGGCGCTGGCTAGGGTAGTAGATGACTGTCAGCTATGGCTAGTTTGCCATCAGCTGTAACCCTTGAGCTATTGGCCACTAATATAACTGCCACGGCTGCACTGGGGAGTGGAGTCGAGAGGGAGTCCAGGAGAGTCGTCGGTCGGTTGGCAGAAAAGCAGACAGCAGGTCGCACGTTGTGTGGATCCAGCCTCCAGTGAGACTATAGCTGTATGACTCCCCTACCTATGGCTCCGTGGGTGTTCCTTTTTGGCCTAGCCACATCCTGCATTCTTATGTGGGGAACGGGGGCAGAGACCCTGCAGGCTGCCCCACGTGACACAGAGCAAGCATCAGAACCAGACATGGCAGAGATATTGGAATGATCATACATTTAAAACAACTGTGATTAATATACTAAGGGCTCTAATGGATAGGGGAGACAGCATGTAAGAACAGATAAAAAGTGTAAGAAGAGAGATGAATATCCTAACTGCCCACCCTCAAGAAAAAAGCTACCGGTGAAAAACACTAACATAAATGAAGAATGCCTTTGAGGGGCTATTAGTAGAGTGTACACAGCTGAGGAAAGACTGCTGAGGCTATCTCAATAGAAACCTCCAAAACCATACTGGTAGAGGAACAAAGAAAAGAATTACATCCGACTTCTCAGAAACTATGCACACAAGGTGAGACAGGAGTGAAATTTTTATAGTGTTGAAAGAAAATAACCACCAACCTAGAATTATGTACCCTGTGAAGTCATCCTTCAAAAATGAAGGAGAAATAGATTTTCTCAAACAAGAATTGAGGGAATTTTTTTCCAGTAGATGCCTTGCAAGAATAAAAAAGTTTTTTTTAGAGAAAAGGAACATAATATAGGTCAGAAACTTGTATCTACATAAAGAAAAGAAGAACATTGAAAAAGGAATAAATAAAGGTAAAACAAAAACTCATTTTTTTCTTATTCTGAATTGATGTAACATATAAAAGCTTGTTCCAAATAGCAGCAACAATGTTTTTGATTGTGTATGATTAAGTGTATATCTTATGTATTGTATATATGTTCATTTATTATATATCAGTGAAATGAATGAAAGCAATGATACAAGGGATAAGAAGGAGGAATTAGTATTATTTTGACATTATAATGTACCCACACGATCCATAAAGTAGTATACTGTTATTTGAAAGTGGAGTTGGATTAACTGTATATTGTAAACTTTAGAGCAACCACTCAAAACAGTGAAAAAAGAAGTATAACTGATATTCTGAGAAAGAAAGTGAAATGAGTTTTCAGCATATATTTTACTTTGTAGGGGAGGTGGTAGAGAAATGGGACTTTTTTGAGCCATGGGAAGCTTTCTTGGTTTTCTTTCTTTAAGTTGGGCAATTGGTTAACTGAAGGCAGGTTTTAAAAATGTGAGAGGACCTGGGATGTAGGGGACTGTTGGGAGGATTTTCCTTTTTTTGTTTGACTAAAAATATGCCTGGAAATATTGCTTAATAACAGCAGGTAATGCATTTATAGTGCTTACAGTGTTACAGGAACTATTTTAAATTCTTTGTATATGTTAACTTTTTTTAAATCTTCTTGCCTTTTATTTTAATTTTTTTCCCATGCCCCATCCCCTCTCCTTTGACAACTATCAGCTTGTTGTCTATAGCTATGAGTTTATTTCTGTTTTGTGTTGTTTATTCTTTTTTTTTCAGATTCCACATATAAGTGACAACATATAGTATTTGTCTTTTTCTATCTGACTTATTTCACTTAACATAATACCCTCTATGTCCATCCATGTTGTTGTAAATGGCAAGATTTCATTCTTTTTATTATTGCTGAGTAATATTCCATTGGACATCTGTACCACATCTTCTTTATCCATTCACCTATTGATAGACACTTAGGTTGCTCCCATATCTTGGCTATTGTAAATAATGTTGTAGTGAACATAGGGGTACATATATCTTTTTGAATTAGTGCTTTTGTTTTCTTTGGATAAATACTCAGAAATGAAATTGCTGGGTCATATGACAGCTCTATTTTAAATTTTTTGGAAGAATCTCCAAACTTTTTTTCCATAGTGGCTGCATCAATTTACAATCCCACCAACAGTGTATGAGTGTTCCCTTTACTCCACATCCTCACCAGCACTTGTTATTTGTTGATATTTTGATGAGAGCCATTCTGACAAGTGTAAGGCGATATCTCATTGTGGTTTTTATTTGCATTTCTCTGATGATTAGTGATGTTGAGCACCTTTTCATATGTATTGGCCATCTGTATGTCATCTTTGGAGAAATGTCTATTCAGGTCCTTTGCCCATTTTTTAATTGGATTGTTTGATTTTTTTGGTGTCAATTTGTATGAGTTCCTTATATATTATGGATACTAACCCCTTATTAGATATATCATTTGTGAATATCTTATCCATATAGCAAGTTGTCTTTCTGTTTTGTTGATGGTTTCCTTCACTATGCAAAAACATTTTAATTTGATGTACGCATAATCCCGTTTATTTATTTTTTCTTTTGTTGCCATTGCTCAAGGAGATATCTCTAAAAAGATGTTGCTGAGACTAATGTCAAAGAGTTTACTGCCTACGTTTTCTTCTAGGAGTTTTATGGTTTCGGGTCTTACATTTAAGTCTTTAATCCATTTTGAGCTTATTTTTGTATATGGTGTTAGAAAGTGGTCCAGTTTCATTTTTTTTGCATGTATCTGTCCAATTTTCCCAATAAAACTTATTGAAGAGACTGTCCTTTACTCCATTGTATATCCTTACCTGCTTTGTCATAGATTAATTGACCATATAAGCAAGAGTTTATTTCTGTGCTCTCTATTCTATTCCATTGATCTACAGATCTGATTTTGTGCCAGCACTATACTGTTTTGATTGTTGTAGCTTTGTGGTATTTCTTCTTTGCAGGGATGTTCTTTTGATAGGAGTGGAGAGTTGTTGTCCACTGAAACAGGAGGCTAAGAGTGAGGGAATAAATTGGTAGCCTGGTAGAGTTGAGGTTGGGGAGATGGAGGAGTTGCCATGGGATTGTTTTCAAGGAAGTATGACTAAAGTTAGAAGCAGAGAAGGATGATATAGAGGTGAAGGTTTAAGGACAGAGAGAAGGGGGAAATATAAAATGGTCTCAAAGAGTGGGAAGGAAACTTAGTGAAAAGTAGGAGGATTGCCAGACAGTGTTGAGAATCTATGAGACTGTGGTGGTAAATTTAAAGTGAAACCAATAGGCACAATTTTATGATTAAGTTAAAGATCCTACTATCCTTAACAAAAATTTCATTCGGAAATAAATTCATGATAACTAACATGATGTAATGAGGAAACAGGATTCGGAATCAGCAGATCTGCTTTCCAGTCCTTGCTGTGTCACGAAACTTGGAAAAGATGGCTTACTTTGTGTGCATCTTCACTTCTCTCTCAATGAAAGGGGGAAAAATATTAAAATGTAACTCATGAGGCTGTTGATATCATTAAGTAAAATGGTATATTTTTATTATTATTAGTTTCAGGTGTACAAAACGATATAGTGATTAGACATTGACACACCTCACAAAGTGATAACCCCAACAAGTCTGCTACCCATCTGACACTGTACATGGGTATTATAATACCATTAACTATATTCCCTGTACTGTACTTTACATTTTGTGACTATATGTCTTTTTAATTATAGTTGACATTCAATATTATTTTATATTAATTTCAGGTATACAGCATAGGGGTTAGGCATTTATATAATTTATGAAGTGATTCCCCTGACAATAATGGTGTATTTGGAAAATGGTTTGTAAGTCATACAATTCCATCTAAGCATTAGTTGTGAAATCGGTTATCAGTATATTAAATATTATGATATCAAGAATGCACTGTGCAGTTAAAATAGTTGTTCTTTCCTACCCAGTGGATATTAATTTCTAAATTAATATCATTTAGAAAACCTTTAACAGATTTGATAAATGATTTCTTTCATCAATCCCCAAAGTATACTTGTGTATTGAAGAAAAAGACAAATTCTAAAGTGCCAAAAGCTAAGTAAACATTTGATCCGGGACGCTATATGTTATGTAAAATTTGGAAGTAAAATGCACACATCTGTACTATTGTTATATTTATTTTTATAATGCTTAATAATAATTAGTAATTATATATAATATAATTTTATTATAATTATTCAATGTGACAAAACTAAAACTACTTGCGAAGATAATTTTTCTTCTAGTAGTTATATAGTTTTAAAAATGAATCTTTTTAATTTGAATTCTGCCAGTCTCTCTAGAAACAGCCTTGTTAAAATGCCTTGATAAAGAAAGTAAAGTGACTGTCATAGTTTAGTCAAATTATTTAAAACCCACTTAATATTATTTAAAATTTGACAAATTTTGTCAGATGTTCAAAAGACGGTATCTTTTTTTTTTTTTACTGTTTTTTGGATTTTTAAAAATTAGTTTCAATGTACAAAACAATGTAATAGACGTTTATCATTTATCCCTCACATAGTGATAACCCCTCTCCCCTCATCTACTACCCCTCTGACATTGCATATAGCCATTACATTTCCACTGCCTCTATTCCTAATGCTGTACTCCACTTCTTGTAACTATATATGTATATACATATATGTATATGTATATATATATATGTATACATACATATATATATACATATACATATATATTTACTTAAGTTGTACAAAAAAGGAGATTTTATCTATTTTTTCATCTTCCTTAGTGTGATACAGCTTAGGTTTATGAAGAGTACAGTCTGGCAGCTCAGCAAAATGAAATTATCCTATTTATCTGCTGACTAGCCCCACTATAGGGTTCTTCATGCTGCTGGCATTTGCTAAACCAGGACCTGAGGAGACCTACCTCTTAAATAACAAGGATAGAAGAGGGGTCTAGCGGCTACAGTATTATCCTGACATAAGCACTTCAGGGACTCTGTCTCCAACTGGCTCTTCAACTGAATCATTTAGCTGTTCTCATCCTGCTCTTTGGGTATAACAAGAAAATAATATTCTTCCCATGCCTTATAAATGTTCTTGGGCTTAATTATTGCTTGCAAACTTCTCTGAGATTTTTGAAAAAAGGTAGACATAATTATTCAGTCTTACAAATATACTCTGCTTAGGGGTTTTCCTGAGTGTAGAATGGAAGATTATCCAAATTCATCCCAGTGATGTGTGAGAGGTTTTGTAATGCTGATTACATGTCACTGGGGAACAAATTAAGCCCATCAAATGCCTCACATATCAATCTCAAATCACACTGTACTTGAACCAGGGGCCTGGTGTTTTATTTACTAGATGATCAATCTCCTCTCCAAATGAATTAGCTCTTCTACAATATGTTGATTGGCAGAGTGGGAGCTTAGTAGGCAGGGGATTGTGTACTTCTTGACAAAAGACTTGTTGAGGCCTAAGTTTTGTGGGCATATTTTAAAAGTTAAATGAAATATCAGCATGCGTTATCGATTATTCATTATTCTTAAAGAACACGTTAAACCCAGGATTGTATATTCAGATTTATAAAGGAACTTGGAAACATTCTGATGTTTTTTAAACATTACTCTTTGGAATATATTAAGGGTGATGATTTTTATGAAATAGGTAGAGGATTGGGGGAAGAGCTAAATCTAAGAAACCCATATTTCCAGGGCTACCAGATCTCTTCACATTTTTAAAATTATAAAGTCAGCAAGATAAAATGGTAACAGAAAGACAAATAACCTAATAAAAAAATAAGCAAAGAATGTAAAGAACTAATTGAGAGAAGAGTAATCCAAGTGACCAGTGAATATGTAATAGAGGGTAAAGTTTTCTGGGGGTCAGGCTAATAATGCAAATTAAAGTTAACAATGAGCTATTATTACTTTATACTCAATAGAATGACAAAGCAATAAAGAACAATTATATCTACTGTTAGAGTACACGTTGTGGGAGAAGTGGAGCCTTCCCACCTATCTTGGTGGAAATGGAAAGTATTACAGCTCACTTCAGAAAGCAATGTGACCATACTTATTAAATTATACTTCCATTTCTTGGAATCCTTATAAATAAAAACATGAGTAAGTAAAGATTAAAAAAGAAATAAAGACCCATCATTAGGGGAAAGGCTGAATAAACTTTGGTAAGTCCATACTGAGGTGAAAAGTGCTAGATGTCCACCAAAGTATATTTTCTCCTACATGTAATCAAGGGATAGCTGGGATGAGGCTGCCTGACCAGGAACATCCAGGGCCCCTTTGCCGCCAGGTGTGGCCTTGTAAATCAGTTCTTATCAATGAGATGTAAATGGAAGTGATGTGTGCCATTCCAGGGATGAGCCATACACCTCCCTCACATGTCCTTCATGCTGTTATCTATTCCAGGCAGGGAATGGCGATGATGAAAGCCACCTTAGAAACTGTGTTGAGGATAGTAGAACTACCATCAATCAGCCTTGGAATGACGCTGACTGTGGATAGGGAGCAACTGGCTGGAGCTATTAGACACAAGAGAAATAAACTTATTTTTGTGACAAGGAAGTTTTTAGGTCTCTTTATTTTAGCAGTTTAGCCATTTACTCTAGTGAATAACACACCATGGAATATTATGTAACCACCGATAAGAATGAGTTAGATCTATACATGCTGAATAAGAAGAATTTTATTATATAGGAAAAGTGAAATGCAGGGAAGTCTATATATGATCCAATTTTTATAAAATCAGTGCAGAAGCATATAACTCAGTGTGACCCACAGAGAAGTCTGGAGACTGAACTAGCAATTTAAACAACAAACAAACCAAGCTAAAGTCATCCAGGGAGGAACTATATAGGTGGTGTATAATGTAGAATCTGAAAATAACAATAGAGAGATTACCTGGGTAAATTTTTTCAAATTTTATGACTCCGATTTTTACTTGACTTCTAAGGCCACCATGGTCTTTCATGCTGTTTTCAAATGTCTACTTAGTATCATTACCTGAATGCTCTGTAGGTACTTTATATGTAAAAACAAGGTGATTGTAGACTTGAGAAACAACAAACAATAAATGTGTAAAGCAGGTATTTTTGAGCCCTTACGAAGTTCCAGGCCCCGTGATACATACATGCTGGGTGATACAAAAACTAAAAACAAGCTCCTGTCTTTCAAAAATATGTAGCAGATGAAAAAGGAACCATAGAGATAATTCCAATAAAATGTCATCAATGCATTGATATAGGTACATACAAAGAAATGTAGGTTTGAAGAAGGGTCTCTTAATTTCAGATGACTAGGTTAATTGTCAGGCATAAGTTGCACTGAGCCTGGTGAATCTTTGTGCTTTGGAGACACATTGTCTCACTAACTTAACATTTATTATGTGTTATTATTGTTTAGCCCGCAACAAGTAAGTTATGTTCATTACTCCGTTTCCAGGCAAAGCACCAGGCACACACTGTGCTAAGATATGAGGGAAAATGATGAAATACACATGGTTCTTGTCCTCAAGGAACTCAAAGACTTGTGGGAACTGGACACATGTAAGAGAAGGTGTGAACAAAAGTTTTCAAATAAGCTGAAATTCACAGAATGTTCTTTTCTATTGCAACAAATGTTTATCAGGACTAAAATAAGGTCCTGGCTCTCAGCTGAGGGCTGTTCTGTACTGTTCCACAGGGCTTCCCTGATCACCAGCGATCCTCTGTACGGCAGACAGATTCAGTGTGGAGTTTCTAGGAACTTCAGGGTCCTGAGGGCAGGAGCCAGGCCTAAATGGCTGATGACTGAGTAGTGTGGGAGGAATTAACTTTTAGAACACTGACTGATTCCTTTCAGATGCGCACGGCTCGAACACATGGGACAGTACAACCACAAAAATTATTATAAAGTCATTGACTTTCTTATTTATTTTCTACTCATATTTCTCGGGTACTAAGGGCAAGAATTGCAACTTTTCACTTTCCAATGCTTTGGGGACTATTCTAAAGGGGGCAATACTTGATGGATGTTTTCCTTAAGTACTTAGTGAAATTTTGCTGGAACTGATACACCATCTTTCTCATCTGAATAATGATCCCAGAGAGAAATACACTTAGAACCACAGAGCTATAAACATTCAAAGTTGAAGGTATTTAAAGGTCATCCAGTTTAACCACTCACTTGATGTTTTAGGTCAAATTTCTACGATGACTCTTCAGTTCTTCCACAGACTGGTTCCAACCAGCTCTCCATCCAGGTCTCATTCCATTTGTACACGTGCTCTTAGGAAGGCCAGATAGATAAATGTCCATTTTAAAGTAATTTCTGGCATGTTTATGTGCTCATGCAAGTCACCATCTTATCATCATAACTATATCAGTGAATGAACAAAGAATTTTATTTGGATTTATATGATGACCTGAAATTCTTACCTTAAAATATAAGTAAGGATATATCTATATTGCTGTGAAAAATCTTATATGCTTTATGTGTAGAAATTCCCATTAGTCAATTGGGAATATAAGTGTAAATTTATTGTTGGAAGAGAGAAATGTGAAAATCGATGACTGTGAGAGCTGCTAACATTGAATATCAAGGATATTAAAATAATATGATAATTAGGGAAATGGATTGATTATTATGGAAACACTAAAAGTATACATTAGGTAATTTTAAGAAGAACATTGTACCCTTTTTGTTCCCCAAATGTGTATTGAAATGAATCATAAGACAGAAAAATGGAAAATAGATTGTGATGCAATTCTACTTTTAATTGCAATATTTGATAAATAAAATAACTTTTAAGGATTGTATTTAATTTTAAGTTATTTAACATTGTTTAGGTTTCAATGACTTACCAAAATCCAGTGGTTAATTCAGTTCTTAAATTACTGGAAACGTCAGAATTTGATGTAGTGATTACTACTTCTTGAAATATTTCTTTCACTTTGATTTTAGGGCACCACACATTCTCTTGTTGATAGATATCCCATTTAACACCCCTCCGTTTTTTGCTGTTATGAATGAAGCTGTAATCAATACACTTACGGACCTAAGTTTTCAATTTTTCTATTAATACCCAAATGCGGAATCGCAAGATCACAGTGTATGTATACTTTTACTTAAAAACCTACTTAATAGTTTTCCAGAGTGGTTGATGCATTTTATACTGCCACTAGCAATATGTGAGAGATGTAGTTGCTCCACATTTTTTTGTTATAGTCGAGTCATTTCAATGGTAGCCATTCTAGTGGGTGTGTATTTTAATTTGTATTTCATTGATTACCTATGATATGAAACGTATTTTCACTGTATATCATCTTATATTTGTATACCCATGCTTTTTTGAAGTATCTGTCCAAATACTTTTGCCCATTTTTAATTGGGTTGTCAGTGTTTTTTGTTATTGCTTTGCAAACATTATGTTGTTGAATGTGGATACTTTCTACCATTTCTGGCTTGTTTTTTTTTTCTTAACAGCATCTATTAATGGACAGAAGTTTTAAATTTTTCTAATGTGCAGTTTATGGTTTTTATATTGAGTGTTCTTTGGGTTTGGTTTAAGAAATCCATACCTATCTCTCCCACTTATTTCTGGGTTCTATTCTGCTCTATTTTTCTATACTTAGGCCAATATAACATCTTAATTACTGTAGTTTTATAATAACTATTAGAATCAAGCAGTATTTCCTTCAATTTTGTTCCTTTTTCTAAAGACTGCTTTTGTTATTCTAGGTTCTTGGCTTGTCAATTTCAATCTAAAACCTGTTTGGATTTTGGCTGAAATCGTATTGAATCTATAGAGTAATATAGGAACAAATAATATCTTTATAATATTGACTCTTCTAACTCACATTACTATGGTATAGATCCTCATTTACCTAGGTTTTCCACAGTTTCTCAGCAATGTTCTATAATGTTCTATAGTTTTCTATATAGTGGTTTTCTATGTCTTTTGTTAAATTTATTGTCAGGTGTTTTATATTTTTTCATGCTACTGCAAAATGTATTGATTTAAACATTTTTTAATCTCCCGTGTTTGTTGCTGGTATAAACAAATGCAATTTATATTTTGACTTTGTATCCTAAGGCTTGGCTAAATTAATACATTAGATTTAGTAGTTTTTTGTTAGATCCTCTGGATTTTCTAGGTATACATTTATTTAATTTACAAATAAAGGCAGTTCTATTTTTTCTTTCACAATTTTCATGTTTATTTAAAATCTAATATTATATCAGGTGGAACCCCACTACAACCTGAACAGAAGTGCTGAGAACAAACATACTTGCCCTTTAGGTGTGGCCTTAGTGACAAAGTGTTTAATATTTTAGTAGTAAGTGTGATATTTGCTGCAGAAGTCTTTGTTGGAGGAGGTCATCAAAAGGATGTGACTGCTGGTTGACCCATGAGCTGGACCTGGGCAATCAAAGACTCCTTACCCCCTCCCTTGTCCTTGGAATGTACATTTCACCTACTATTCCCATAGCCAGAGCCATTTCAAGGATGCCGCCTTGAGAGAACAAAGTGTTGTTGAGACCATCTGGACTGAATCTGTGACTGAACTCAGGTAAGGCCGCTACATAAACTTTTTAGATTCTGGCGGGCAGATGCAGAGATCTACTGACCTTGTAGCCACCTAAGGTAAGCCTTGTAAGTTTGCTTGGTTAGTAAACTTGGTGCCTACCAATCTGAAGTAGTTTGCCTCTTCCGTCTCTCCTTGCCCTATGTGTATGGGGGTCCAGTTTGCAAACCAACAGTCTTCTGTCAAATTGAGGATGTTTTCTTTCATTTCTAATTTTCTGAGAGTGTTTTTTCTTTTTTTAATTATGAAGCAGTGCTGGATTTTATGACTAATTATTGCATTTATTGAGATAACATAGTTCTTGAATTATTGGAATTAATGCTGCCTCTCCTAAAGTATTATCCTTGTTAATATACTTTTGGATTGATTTGCTAATGTTTTCTTAAGTATTTTCACATTTATGTTTATGAGGACATTGGAGTGTCATGTTTTTTATAACATCATTGTCAGGTTTTGGTTTTGGGGTCTATTTGGTTTTTAAAAAGTTGGAAAGTATTTCCTCTTTATTTTCTGAAAGTGTATGATATTGGTGTTTATTTTCTTGAATGTTTTGTAGAATTTACCAGTGAAACCATCTGGGCTAAAGTTTTCTTTTTAGGAAGGTTTTAAATAAAAAATTTAATTTCTTTAACAAATACAATGCTTGTCCAGTTAATCTACATTGTTAAATTTATTGGTCTACAGGCATTAATTACATTTCCTTATTATCTTTTTAATTCTATAAGGTATGTGTTGATATACCATTTTTCATTCTTGATGTTGGTAGTTTGTATTTTTTATCTTTTTTTTAATCAAAATTGTTAGGGATATATCAATGTTATTATCTTTTCAAAAAGCTCAATTTTGTTCTTGTTGCCTTTTCTTTATTATCTGTTTTCCATTTTGTTGATCTTTATTATTTACTTTACAATTTTATCTATCTTTAATTATATTTATTATTTTATTTATTCTATTTACCTTAGGTTACTTTGTTCTTTTTTCTCTAGCTTCTTAAGGTGAAAGCTTAGATTTTTTATTTTAGGCTTTCCTTGTGTTCTGATATAAACACTTAAAGCTATAAATTTCCCTCTTAATACCTCATTAGCAGTATTTTATAGAATTTGTCATGTGTTTTTATTAAGTTCAAAATATTTATGAACTTCACTTTTGATTTCCTCATTGGGGATTTTTTAGGTGCATTATTGTTGTTGAGTTCTAATTAAACTCCGCTGTGGTCAAACAATATACTTTGTATAATTTTGAGGCTTATTTGGAGAATGTTTGAGGTTTATTTTATGACTTATTATATGGTCTATCTTGGTGAATATTCTGTTTACGTGAGAAGATTTTGTATCCTGTACAAAATCTGGGTGTGTTGTATTATAATTTGATTAAGACAAGTTGGTTGATAGTGTTATTCACATTTTTCTTTAAACGTGTATTGATTGTTTAGTCTAATTGTTCTATCAATCATTGATAGAAGAATATTAAAGTCTCCAACCATGTTTGTGGGTCTACCTCTTTCTTCCTTTAATTTTGTTAATTTTTGTTTCTTTTACTTTGATGCTCTAAGTTTCTTACACATTAAGATTTGCAGTTTTCTTGATAAATTAGCCATTTTATCATTACGAAATGCCTGTCCTCCTTTTGGGAAATATTCTTTATTTTGAAGTTTTCGTTGTCTGATACTAATCTGGTCATACTCGTTTTCTTTTGATTAGTATTTTTATGGGATTGTTCCATCTTTTTTCTTTTAACCTATCTGAGTCTTTACATTTAAAGTGTATTTTTTGTAGATAGTAAATAGTTGTGTTTTTAAAAATATCTGTTCTGAAAATCTCTGTCTTCTAATTGGAGTGTTTATTACATTAAAACTTAATATAATTATTGATATGGCTGTGTTTAAGTCTATCAGCCTGTTTTAGTTTCCTATTTGTCACTCTTTTTTCCCCCTCATACTCAGTTTTATTTACCTTTGTTAAAGCATCCAACTGGGACTGTTTTATATGCTCCATACTCTTGGCCCATGTGGATATTTTACACACTATAGAACAGTCACTGAACCACTGGACAATTAAGCCCAGAGGCTGGAAGATAGGCATTTTTGCCCCTATGTTTTCTGTCTTCTTTCATCAGTAGGATAGCTTTATACTGCACCCCATTTTAAGCAATGATTTTGGCTGTGGAACCCTTCCATGTGTGAGGTAGTTTTAGTTCCAATACCCTTCAGCAGTTAAATTCCAATGCCCACTTGCAGACTTGGAGCTCAGGAGGCTGTGTCTTTAGCCCTACTTACTGCTTTTTGTTTTTGTAACTTTTTAGGTACACAGAGGTATTTATTTTTTATTTGAGAATGGCTACATCTTTATAATATTTCTTTTTGAATTTATCAACTCTTTTTGGAATATCAATCAGAGTAGGCTGAGTATGTATGGATGTTTGTGTGTGCGTGTGTATGAGAGTGTATGAGTCTCTGTAACACACAGAGAGACTTCACCATGCAGTCCTGACTGGAAGTCTTGTTCCTTTATCTATAAGCTAGGAATATTGACACCTCATTTATAAGCTTATTGCAAGCCTTAAATCATGTAAGGCATGTAGAGTGCATGGCAAGATGCCTGGCATATAAAGACTCAGTAAATATTATGGAGCATTTTACTATGAAATAGAGTCCCTAAGTTATTGCAAAGTAGTAGATTAGAGCAAGAGGAGATAAAAATTGCATCAGGCCCTGAAAACTGGATCTGGAATATTTGTTTTTGAGAAAACGTCTTTCTGAGGGTATGGTAAGTGTGGGATGGGGGTTCTTGCTTTGATGTATGAATAGTTTTTTGAAGAAATATTAATCTTCTTGGCAGCCGTTCAGTGAAAGGCAGTGTTGGGAGACAATTCTCCATGCATCTTTTGTGTTTCTGCGTGTCTTACAAAGTGAGCCACTGGATTTTCTTTCTGATTAACTATCTTTTTAGGAATGTTGTATAGTGAACAACTATACAAAGTGCTCTCTAATATCAGTTCAATTTAGGTGGAAGATCTCTGGATTCTCTTTGATTAATTTTTCATATACCTCACCCTCAGAAGGGAACTCTACAAGTAATGCTCCAGGCGTTCGTAGCTCCCACCAGATAATAGAGATAAAACAATCTCCTCAGGGACTGTTAGGTTGAGGTAGCCTAATATGCTTAAAGACATACGCTGCTGCCATATGGGCAGTAGAGTTCTTGCCAGTATTACACATCTGAGCGTTATGGTTTCTGCTGAGCATGACCGTAAGTGGAAGTAAATCTGTAGAGCCGATCAAAATACATTATTTGCATAAAGTGAACGTCCTTGTTTCCTATGATTTCTCTTGTAGTTACCTTTACTCCACCACCCCCCTTTTCCTGTATATCTGGAAATGGTCTTAAGATATAAGGTGGCAGTGGACATCGGGGTTCTCTTACCAACATCCATTTTATACGTCTCCAACTCTGGAACAGCAATGTGGCTTCACTGGAATTAGACTAAGCTGCTTCTTGTTCAATAACCCTGAGTCCCCTCCTAAATACCTTATGTAAATCTCTGAGTTAGAGAAGAGGCATGCGATTTCAAAATAATATATACATTAAAAATCGTGTATACATCTTGAGCAATGTCAACTTTCTTCCTCTACTTCAGCCTCGGCTTATCAAATCTCTTTGATTGAAACCTCTAGACGTTCAGGATTCAAAGAAAGACTGTCCTTTTAAAAAAAAAAAAAAAAAAAAAAAAAATATATATATATATATATATATAGTGATAAAAGCTCTCAGAATTGCCTCTTGTATGCAGCCAGCTCTTATTTGAAATGTTTGGTTGATATTATTTTTCTACCTCTGGTTCCACAATAATTTCACAGGGACATTAGTTTCACTGCTCCATTCTCACTCTCTTTGACACTGTCCCCTCCAGCATTGACTCATTGGTGATGATAGGTGCCAGGAAGAGCCACTGGCAGACAGATGATACATTATTTCCTTTTTACTCTCACTTTATTCACAATGATCATTGAATTTGTTTTACTAGATGAAACTAGAGCTACTACCTCTGCAAGCAATTAAGTTGTCTTAACCAAACAAATTCACTGACTGTAATTTCCACATGGCACATGTTTCACATTTACTGCATCTGGGGTTTGAGAAAAATCACACTTTAAAGCAATATGAAATGAATTTTACAGAACTGGCAGGAATTCAATATTGTATAGAAATCAAATAGGTAAACTACTGAGAAATAAAAAATAAACAAGTCTAAGAGAAAACTGTGTGATGAAATAGGGAAGGAGAAAAAAACAGCAAATAAGGCATTTTAGGAGTAATAAAAAGGAGGAAATATCAAGATTTAGGAGTGATAATAAAGGATAAAAGAGGAAGAAATATTAAGATAACTGTATTTTCTAAATAGATTCTCCTTAGGACAGCAATTTGGGCACAGTCAGAATTCACTTTTCAATCATGAAAAGTGTTTCATTTTTATTTCTCTACGGTACTTTTTGTTCCTTTACAGTAATATCTTAGAAACATAATTTTAGGTGGAATTTGCTCTTGATTTGCATTTTTACATATGGCGTGAGTGCTCTCAAAGATGTTAATACACTGGTGGTGTTGAGCCTGAAAGTATTTCTCATAAAGATGGTAGGTTACACTTCTTAGGAACCTGATGATACAAAGAAGCTGGCACACAGACTAGAAGATCAATCAACCTAAGCACTATACATTTTCTGACCCTGATACTAAATGATAACTGGTTTACTTAAGAGACAATTCTCCAGTCGTTTTTGTCAATTTTCTGAATGATGACCCACACATGAATTGCACCTATTCTGTTTGATATTGGCAGAAGAATAAATGTCAGTTTGTACAAAAAAAATGTCCAAACAAGTCTGAAGACTTTATTAGACAATGATTATAAATACGCATTTTAAATTTGATGACTCTTGAAGGAACTCTTGGTAAGATTAGCAAAGGGGAAAAAGGTTGTTAAACAAATAGACATTATGAGAAGATTTACAGGCACCTAGGGAAGAAGACTGTTGGCACTTTTTAGCTAAACTGTTGTATAGAACCAAGAAACAGCAAAACTGTAGAATTAATCTGTAAAACTGTCTGGGCTTAGTGTGAAGCATGTGTGAATGTGTTTGTGTGTGTGTAGATTCTGAACTATCAAGTCAAAATTTAAAATAATTAGAAACATTTGCAAGATTTTTATTCTTAAATTCAATTTTATAAATTTCATGTTTTTTAGAAAGCAATGAATTTCAGTTCTGTTTAATTTGGATGGCATAAAGTTGTGCATAGTATTCTTATTTTTAAAATACCTGCTCTATCTGTAATATGTCCCTTATTTCATTTCTAATATTTAATTTTGCCTTTTATTTTCATGATCATCTTTTCCAGATTTGAGTATATTATGTGTTCAAATATTCACATTAACATTATTCTCTAATATTTCAAAATATATTTCTTTTATTTTTTATTAAATTTATTGGGGCGACATTGGTTAGTAAAATTATATATGTTTCAATTGTACATTTATAATATGTCATGTATATATTTCATTATTTAAAATTAAGTTTTGCTCTTCTCTTTCTTATTTCCTTCTTTGATTTTTTTCTGTCCTTTTTATAACTTAAGGTTAATGTTTAACTCTCTGAATTTCCATTTTTCATTTTCTAGTAGATACATTTAAGGTTATAAATGTTACTCTAAGTACCGCCTTGGCTGTATACCACTGTATTTGACATGTATTATATTTGGTACCATTTAATTATAAGTATTTTCTAATTTATATTATGGTTGCATCTTTAATTCATGAATTTTCATCTTTAATTCATGAATTTTTAATTTTTTAATTAATTTCTCTACATATAGATTTTTAAAGTTACTTCTTAACTTTTAAAGTTAATTTCTAATTTAATTGTATCCTTGTCAGAGAACATGGACTGTTTATACTAATTATTCAACATATGTTGATATGAGTTTGATGACTCAAAATGTGGTTATTTTATAAAAATTTCCAATGTGCTTGAGAGAAAATGGCCTCTCTGTTGGAAACAGAAGATCCAGTTTCCTAATCATGTTGCTCATTTTTTGGTCAGCTTATTGAATCAATTACTGTGAAAAATATGTGGAAATCTCCCACTTTGAATTTATATTTGTTAATATTTTTCTGTTTTTCTGTTAACAGTGTTTTATATATTTTGAACCAATGTTATAAAATGTGTTTTCTTATTAATTGCACTTACCAGTATGCCATGTCCTCTTTGTCCTTAAGAATGCTTTTCATTTTACAATTTAATTTTTCTATTATTAATATAGACCTCCACTTTTGTGAACATGGGAGACACTGCTAGCGTCTTACTCAGTATTTATTTAGACATTTATTCTTACTAACAAAACCCTGATGTTGTTCAGTGGCAATAGGTTCAGATAAAACACCCAATCTCCCAGCCTCTAAAGGAAGTTAGTGGTTGCAATATGCCATATTAGATTGAATCATGTTATATTTATTTTTGTGTGTAAACATAATGGGTAATCAGCAATTCTTTGTGATTGAACCTAATATTTTTGGCCAAGAAGATGTAAATGCAAGTCACTGGTTGGAGCTTTTGTGGGGGCTATTTTAGAAGAGCTGTATTTTTCTGGCTTGTTTGTACAACCTTCTCTTCTTTGCCTTCATTTCTTCCTCTGTGAAATTTGATCCAATGATTGGCATTACAGTGGCCATCTTATAACTAAAAGATTGAAAGATTCATCTTAAAGAGAGCATGGTCGGAGGATAGGAAAAGTTCTTGAGAACTCTAAACAATTGACCAACCCTGGATTATACCTCTGGATATGTTGTTGCATGAGAAAAATAAGTCTCTGTTTAGTTAGTCTAGCCTCTACTTCTCACTTGCCCTAATCATTGCTTTTGTTGATGATGACCCATAGCTAAGTAAATGGCTCCAAATAAATTCTGCTGGTTTCTTATAAATATAGGTTCTCTCTAATCCTCAGTTCTCCAGATTGAGGAATAGGGGGACTCATTCTTGGATTGAAATGAATCTGTGGTACTATTAGAAAGATACACACTTGAGAATATTGATAAAGAGAGACTGTTCTTTTTGTTTCTCTGTCTAGACATTAAAGAGACTTTTACATATAGTATGGAGGAAGGACTCCAACTACAGCTGCCTATTTCCCCAAGCCATTGGTCTTCAAATCAGGTATTGGAGAAAGCTATTGAGATTCCTTTCATTTACTTCCAGTGACACTGAATTGCTATCTTTGAGAGAAGAGTTTTATGTTGGATCCTTATGTACCAAGGCTAATCTGGAGTATGACAGATGTGTTTGGGGATTAATGGGCTGTACTACGCTGGCTGGGATCTTGAATTTTAGGGCTAAGGACGTGATAATGGCTACTTTTCATTAAGTTTCTACTGTGTGCCAGATACTGTGCTAAGCAACTGACATATATTAACTCATTCTTATAGCAACAGGTGGTTCTATTATTAGCAGCCTCGATTCTCAGATTATGCAACTAAGAGAGGTTGTATAATTTGCCCAGCGTTACTGGTTAGAATGGGGCTGAGCTGGAATGGAACTTTGGCAACTGGATTCCAGAGTCTGTGCTATCAACCATGTCCTCTTGGCTGCTTCTCCTGACCCTTTTATATTGTTATCTCTCTGGAATTTTGAACCACATAAGGAAAGAAGATGTATTGAGAAGAGGTAGGGAAGAAGCAAAGAGAAAAGTTATTGTAGAGGAAATAAACATGAACTATTGTAGAGGAACAAACAAACATGAGCCATTTTAGGAGAAAAGCCATTATTGAAGAAGCTTCCAGGAAACAGATGCAAGACTTCCCCATTCTGATGCTCTGATTTTATCCGAGTTTGAACTGTACCCAGAAATGAAATCACCATTTCACTTCTCACATCTTTCAGTTTCAGGCAGGGATGTGTGAAAGTTTTCTCTCCCATGGCCATCCTTCTGCAAAGGGCCTTTCTCTGAAGCTTGGTCCCACTTCAGCTTCCCTGGAGCAGCTTGCTGTAGTAGAAAGTGTGGTTCTCTGAAGTCAGACAAGCTTGGATTTGTATATCCCTTTAGTTACTTACCAACTGTGTGATCTCTATGACCTGGATAAGTCAATCACTCTGAGCCATAGTCTCCTTATTCATCAAATGGGAATATTAATTGTTAGCACATTGGCTGTTCATTCAGCCAATAAATGTGTATTGACTGCCTGCTTTGTACTGGTCACTGGCAGGTAATATTTGGTCATAGGTAGATAATAAATAATGTTTGATCTTATATTCAATGAACTTATAACCCAATGAAGAAGACAGGTGAGTAAACAGGTAATCACCCCCCTGTGATAAGTGCTGACTGGTGGGAAGGCAGGCTGCTTTGGTGAGGGTTATAGAACAGCTGGCTTTTAAAAGACAACCAGCAAATATAGTGCTCATTCATTTCTTCTTTCCCCTCCCTTATCCAAAAGTATCCTGCTGCTGCCAACCCTTCCGTCCGTATGTGGTTTTATTTTAGAAACTTTCCTCTAGCTTAGGGCATCTTTTTGCTTTTAATGTGTGATGTGGCTCTGAGGTGATGATGCTGTTTAACAGCCTTTCAAAGCCAAATGAGGTGATACGTGTCGTGTGTAATTTTCACCTTGGGCAACTATTCTTCACATCAGTCTTCATGTGGTATTTAACACATTAACCTTAAATTTCCTCTAAAAGAAAAAGAGAATTCAAGAAAAAGCTGTAATAAGAAAATTTTAACATTTTTAGAAAATGAAAGAAAATAAATGTGGGCTTTTTGCTTTCTCATTATTCACATCTGCTTGCAAAATTACTTACTATGGTTTTTGCTGGCTGCCTCCCAATAACCCCATTCCAATTATGAATGTAAAACACGTGAGAATTTGATATTAGTTTCTCCCAGAGTTGATATTAGAGTTTGACACTTCTATATTCTTTTTTTAAAAAAATATTTTATTAAAATATAACTAGCGTACAATATTATATTAGTTTCAGGTGTACACCAGTTATTCAACAATTACATACTAAGCAGTAATCACCGTGGTAAGTCCAGCATCCGTCTGATACCGTACCATGCTACCATGATATTGACTATATTCCACATGCTGTACATTACGTCCCCATGACTTATTTGTTTTATAACTGGAAATTTGAACCTCTTATTACCCTCCACCTTTTCCCTCTTTTTAAATTTTTAGATTACAATTGACATTCAATATTACTTTATGTTAATTTCAGCATAGTGGTTAGGCATTTATGTAATTTAAGAAGCAATCCCTCTGACTATTCTAGTACCCACCTTGAACTATACATAGTCATTACCATATTATTGACTATATTCCCGATGCTTTGCTTTACAGCCCTATGACTGTTTTGTAACTATCAATTTATATTTCTTAATGCCTTCATCTTTTTCACACTGCCTCTCCCATCTATCACTCCAATATATCTAGTACCCATCTGGCACCACACATAGTTATTACAGTATGATTGACTATTTTCCTTATGCTATACCCTACATCCCCCTGACTACTGCATAACACCCAGTTTGTACTTTTTAATCCCTACCTTCCTGTAATGATCCCCAAACCCCCTCCCATCTGGCAACCATCAAAATGTTCTCTGTATCTATGAGCTTGTTTCTGTTTTGTTTGTTCTTTAGATTCCATTTATGAGTGAAATCATATGACATGTGTCATTCTCTGACTTACTCCACTCAGTACAATACCTTCTAGGTTCTTCCATATTGTTGCAGATGGTACGATTTCATTCTTTTTTATGTCTGAGTAATATTCCATTGTATATATGTACCATCTCTTATTTATCCATTCATCCATTAACAGACACCCAAGTTGCTTTCATATCTTGGCCATTGTAAATAATGCTGTGATGAACACATGTAAACAATGTCCCCTCCATGTAGCATTTTGGGTTTCTTCAGAAAAATACCAGGAAGTGGAATTACTGGGTCCTTTTTGTCCTTGATTTTAAAGTCTACTTTAAAACCTTGATTTTAAAGTAGCCTTTAAAACCAAAGTAGCCTTGGTTTTAAAGTCTACTTTGTCTGGTATAAGTATCGCTACCCCAACTTTCCCCCCCCCTCATTTCCATTTTCATGAAATATCTTTTCCCCATCTCTTTGCTTTCAATCTGTGTGTGTCTTCCAATCTGAAGTGAGTCTCTTGTAGCCGTATATGTAAGGGTCTTGATTCCTTATCCATTCAGACCTCCTATGTCTTTTGATTGGAACATTTAATCTATTTACTTTGAAAGTGATTGTTGATAGATATGTAGTTATGGCCATTTTATTATTCATATTTTTTATCTTTTCTTTTTTTTAAGGAAAGAAATCCTTCTAACATTTCTTGTAATACTGGTTTGGTGGTGATGAACTTCTTTAGCTTTTTCTTGTCTGGGAAGCTCTTTATCTGTCCTTTGATTCTCAATGATACCTTTGCTGGGTAGAGTAATCTTGGTTGCAGCAATTACAGCATTTATCTACACCTTTGTCTTGACCAGAAACCCCCTGACACTTTTAGATTCTTGATTGTGTTTTGTTGCCAACCAGACTCTACAGTAATACAGAAAAATATGTATTGCCTCATGTATTTTTAAATCAGTATGAAAGTAGTCCAAAATTAAGGAAGTTCATAGAAATCAGGATGAAGATTTTATTTATAATATATAATATCTCTATATAGTATATCTCTCTCTATATAATACCTATATCTATATCTATATTTATATCTATCTCTATTTGTATCATCTATATCTGTATCTTTTCCTGTCTCCCATTAGGTGGGCCTTGATTCTGCAAGACCACCAGAGTTAGGGGGTGCATGGGGTTTAGTAGATCTGTTTGTAAAGTTTATGAAGGGGAAGAACTAAATTCTCTTAGCTTAGAAAATAAAAGGAGATAAGTATTGCTGGAAGAATTAAGTGTATAGGTTGACTAGAGGAATATGAAGGAAACTTTTAGGACCACATTAAATTTGTAAATAATTTTTTCCACAATAATTTTCAGGCTGTTTAACAGGGTGTCTGAAAAACTCCTTACCTCTAAATTGACAAGTATTACTTCAATCTGGTTATATTAGTAGTTATCTTTAAAAATATTAATTATAGAAGCATTTTATGTAAGAACATTTACATTTACCTGCTACCAATCCTGAAGCCATAGCCTTTTTCTTGTAAGCCAGTAACAGCTCAAAATATACAAATCCACGGATTGGTGGGATTGAGGGTCAAGGTTTAGTGTATAGAGAGGAGGGAGCTGCACTGGGTCTTCAAAACTCACTATGGAGTTCTCATAGCTTTTTCCAGATGTGATTCTTAGACTCTCCTCACACCATGGCACCCAAAAACCAGTCTTTACTCCCGCCTCAAACAAAGAAACTGGAGAAGACATCGACCTCTCTGGACTTGCCAAAGGGAGAAAAAGAATAGCAAGAAGCGATTGAACACATTGATGAAGTACAAAATAAAACAAAGACTTAATGAACAATCCAGTGAGGAGATTTTGAAAGTAGAACCAAAATATAACAAACTTCACCAACCATTTTTTTCAGAAGAGTTCAGAGTTAATTGCCCAAATCCCAAATATTTGGTAATAACATTTGTCAACCATCCACAAGTGTCTGCACTGCCTGACGAAAAGGATGAAGAGGCACTCCATTATTTGACAAAAGTTGAAGTGACAAAATTTGAAGGTATTAAATCAGGTTACAGAATAGATTTTTATTTTGATGAAAATTTTCCTTTGAAAATAAAGTTGTCTGCAAAGAATTTCATCTGAACCAGAGTGGTGATCCATCTTCAAAGTCCATTGAAATCAAATGGAAATCTGGAAAGGAATTGATGAAATAAATGTTCAAGTCAGATGCAGAATAAAGCCAGCAGGAAGAGACAGCATGAGGGACCAGAGAACTTTTTACCTGGTTTTACTAATCATTCTGATGCAGGTACAGATGAGCTAGGAGAAGTCATCAAAGATGATATTTGGCCTAATCCATTACTACTTGGTTCCTGACCAAATGATGAAGAAGGGAAAGAAGAAGACGATGATGATGAAGAAGAAGAAGATTGGAAGATATTGATGAAGAAGGGGATAAGAATGAAGATGAAGAAGATAAAGATGATGATGAGGGAGAGAAAGGAGAGGAAGATGAAGGAGAAGATGACTAATGGAACACTGATGGGTTACAACCTTCCTTTTTTAATTTTCTCCAGTCCTTGGAAGCAAGTAGCAATTTTTTTGTTGTTGTTGTTCTTTTTCCTCTTGTGCTCAGTCACCTTATTTTTGAGATTTATTTTCTCTCCTTTATACCATGGTTCTCACCTTATCTGGGGGTGGAGAATATCTTGAGCAGAATACAATGGGAAAAGAATTTGCCCCTTTCTGTTTAAAATTCATTTTTATCCCATCCTGTCTCAACAAAAACTTTATGGAATCAACACTACTGTGCTCTGTGGGAAGAAAGAAAGCTTCTGCTCCCTTAGCCTCTGCTGGAAGCTGGAGGGTGCTAGGTCACTGTGTAGTAGTTCATAGAATTCTAGTTTTTTCCCCTCCTTTCTCTGTATATTGGGCTCAGAGATTACACTTTGTCTCTATGTGAATATAGACAGCATTTACCAACATGCATCTAGCTACATTTCTGTTGCTTAAAGAAAAAAAGCAACTTAAAAAAATGGGGTTAATGAGGTTATAGAAAGTCAGCTAAGGGTGGGTTTGAGGTGTTTGGGTGGGTTCAGTGGACATTTTGACAATGTGGCTTCTCCTTTGGCATGTTTAATTGTGAAGTATAATGGACATCCTTACAGTTTAAGATGACACTTTCAAAATAAAATTCTCTTTAAATAGAAAGAAAGAAAAGAAAAGAAAAGAAAAGAAAAGAGAAAGAAACTAAACTCACTGTGCAAAAACCCCAGCCTTTTGTAACTTGGGAGTATTTCACAATAACTAGAATAATTTAATCTTGAATTTTCAGTGCAGATAGTCTATCT
This sequence comes from Rhinolophus sinicus, assembly GCF_036562045.2. Taxonomy (NCBI): domain Eukaryota; kingdom Metazoa; phylum Chordata; class Mammalia; order Chiroptera; family Rhinolophidae; genus Rhinolophus; species Rhinolophus sinicus. Next base: position 101,308,860 of record NC_133756.1, on the reverse strand, counting down.
AGATGATGGCATAGCAATGATACAAATTATTTTCACAGTTCAGTTTGTGAAAAACCCTTTTTCTTGTGTGTGTGAAATACCTTTAAGCAAATATCCTATTAATACTCTATAGGTCAGTGATTGAATATTCAAAGAATGTCACTTTGCTATAAAAACTTTATCAAGATTTAATTTTCATGAAAGCAGAAAGGCAGAGTATCTTTACATTAAAACATAATTAAAATCCATGTGATATTACCTACAAATATTTAGGACTTTATTTAACTGAACCAAAGATAAAAAACAAAACTAATGAATAACAAAGTTCATTGTGCAACTGCCAATTAATGTAACAGTCTAACAATTGCTCAGAAAACCCAGGAAAATTTAAGCATACATATATATATGTAATTAATGTAATAAAACATGTATGCATTATTTTCTCATATAAGGTATCTATGTATAGCTATAGGGTTGTGTATGTGTGTGTCACACGTTGTTTTATTTTCACAGCCAAGTTCATTTTTACAAAAACAGAAATGTTTTTAGTGAAGATTTTATCCTATTCCTTTGAACTAGGATTACGGAATTTCATATTCTGCTCTCCTCTGAGTTCCATTTTATCCTTTAGAGTCCAAAAATGGGACTATAATATAAAAGCATTAAGCTTCCTTGCTTGACTTATAAAATTGTGCAGTGATATTTCCAGTAATAAACCCCATAAAGTATGACTTGTTTTATGAGCAAAGATGTCCAAAACACTTAAGAGTAACCTCTGAATCTCTGTGGAAGATTATTAAGCCTGCTTTGGTGCCTCATTTTATCTTTAGTTGCACATGCTTGATAATGAAGTTGAAGAAAAACAACACGTACTAGCCCAGGGAACGCACAAAATAAAACAAAATGGAGGAATGCTCTGAGGCTGAAAATGGAACGTGTACCTAAATACATCAAGTTCAAGGGGAAGGAGTTAGAGGCTGGAAATGTCCAGAAAGGACCTTGGCATCTTCTTCCCCTGCATTCCCTTTCTACCTCCCCAGGAGGAGATTTCAGGCTCTCTGCTGTTCAGAGTTTTAAAACCTTGTACTGGGATGTGAAATGACCTTTTTTTCCTAAACAGAATATGGATCTCATCACTTCCAATGCTGAACTAGAAGCTTGAGTACAAAATAGAAGGTAGAGACTCAACAAACTCAAACTGAGTAAACTTTGAATGCTTGACTAGTGGCTACCAGCTTTGAAGAAAAAAATCAAAGTAACACACCACTGCTGGGGATCAGTTTGTATCATTTGGGAATGCTAATCATGCACAATTCAAAAATTGCTCTCAGCTATTAATATCCTTTGCATGTTAATTCAGGGTTTCTTACACTTATGTAATGGACCATTCCCTTAAACAAAAAATAAATTTTTGAGAATTCTCCCTATTGATTTAAATATTTATTTTGGTGTTATTTAAATAGGCATGAACATAAAATAGGTATAGACTTCTTACATCTATGACTCATATTTGACTTTGAAAATGAAAACTATAACAAATTCAATAAAATGCAACTATTAAATAATAAAATTCAAATAATTTAATTTGTTAGATAAAGTTGATTTTTTAACTGTAAATGGCAAACTCAAATGTTCTGGAAAACATTCTTTTGAATTCTACATGTGAATGTTCTCTTTGCCCAGTACTTTACTAAAACAACACCCCTCAGTGTCATTTGCTCTTTATTTGCCATGGATATATATATGTTTTACTCATTAATTTGTTTTGGTTATTTTTTTCCTTTAGGTTGCAATGATTATAAATACCCAAACTGTTTGGCTGTACACACAGTGTTATTAAAGTTTATTTAAATGATACAGAACAGCATTGTCCAGTAGACTTTCTACAACAATGGAAATGTCCTATATCTGCACTGTCTAATGTGGTAGACACTAGCCACATATGGCCAATGAGCATTTGAAATATGATTAGTGTGACTGAGGAACTGAGTGTTAATTTTATTTAACTTAAATAAATTTACATTTAAATTTTAACAGTCTTGACTAGTGGCTACCAGTCAGTGCATATCTAGAATATACTTATTTGAATTTTTTAGTTAAAATGGAAAGTAGAATGTTATAATCTCATAAGGAACTTTTGGATGGTTTAGAATATACTGACTCTAGTTTAAGAATCAACTGCTATGGGTGATTATTTGATCAGTCCTGGACATAAACGTTCCCGCTGTGTACATTCTCTCCGCTTAATGGGCCTAAGTTAAATTCTGTGGAAACTTTGACTTGGGAATAAATCTGGTGTATTTAAAAGGAATCCAGAACAATGGTAGTTGGGATTTTTAAGGAAAAGAATTCTAAGCAGAGAAACCTGGAAAAGTTGCTGCTTTCTAACTAGCACATGCAGAACCACGCAGTGACAGACCAATGTGGTCTACTCTATGAGAGCAAGATGTAAAAAGTAAAATATGTGGTATTTGAAAAGGATTTAGTGCAGTTTTTCTATCTTTATTGAGATATAACTGAAATATTGCATTGTGTAAGTTTAAGGTGTACAAAGTGATGATTTGATACATGTATATATTGTGAAATGATCACCACAATAAAGTTAATTAACACACCCATAACCACCTCACATAATTACCATGTTTTTTGTAGTGAAAACATTTAAGATTTACTCTCTTAGCAGCTTTTAAGAATATAGTACGGTATTGTTAATTTCAGGTACCATGCTATATATTAGATCATTTTTAGAGTCAGTTTCTTTTTTGTAATTGAAACTTCTTTTCAGACTGTCCCTGCCATCATTTTGGCCCTGGTGGAATGTCTATGACCATCTCCCAGGTCAGGCCACTTTGGTCAGTCTACATTGGGAGAGATGGGAGTTCAGATGAAGTCTTAGCAAGGCTTACTCCTGCCTGGGTATGCTATAGATAACAAATCACTCCCTCCCACTTTACTGAGGGAGGATAGAGCAGTATATGAATAATATCTTCTCAAAAAGATTTACAATTTAGTAGGGAGATAAGATGTAAATAATCTTTTGTTGTTAAAGTTTCAAGAAATCACATGTCTAGATCCAAATATGTGATAAGATGATGAGTTCAGAAGAGAGACAAAATTGGGTGGTCTGGAAATGCCAGATAAGCTTCATTCTCATATACCTATGTCTCATACACTCAGAAGACATATCTTGAATATTATTTGATCCTATATATATATCAAGGTTCATGCCCTTTTAAATTATTTTTGAGGTGACTGATGTAGGATTAGGCATTTCTGAATAGCTAGTAAATAGCGATAAGATGTCAAGGAATAGAATTCTGGGCATTTTTAGTTTAAGAAGTAAAAAATTAGGAGAAACATCAGAAACGAAAAGGCTGTGGTGAAATATAAACATACAAGAGAGAAAGCTGAGTTTCTACAAATGTATGTCCCATAATCATGCTTTCAGATAGTGGATAAATATTTTGTCCTTAACTATTGATCTCAAGATGGTAATACATGTATAGAAATCGAACATATCTGGAGGGAACAAAAAGTAATAATCTTGGAGACAACATAAAAAAAGGAATATATATGCTCTCATTGTAAATTTATAGGCTGCAAATCAATAATCCGAATGCCACACTGAGAAAAGAATATTTTCTACTGAAATACAATTTTTGATACTACTGTTAGACCTACATTGTTAGTACTAAAGGTCTATAAAATATTTTCAAGGCTAGTGGCACCAAGGAAGCCAGCAAATCTATGATGCATTCTGATCATCAGAGTGTAGTATGTCCTTGACAATTGTAAATGGCCCAAACAATGGTCTGTGGGAAGGTGAGCAACTTGCTCTCTAAAGTGTGGTCTTTAGCAGTGCTTGGACATCCCCGATTTTCTTTATTTATCTCACATCCCTCAAAGTTACCAAATACTTATTGACCCGATCATGTCTTGGGTTCATACAATCTCTTGGGAGTAATTAATGGCAATTGTATGAGAGAGGACCTTGAAAACAAATGCTCAACACATTCTTTTTATTGAGAGGAATGAAGGGGAGGAGAACTGAGCATCTTCTGTGCTGAATGCTTTAATAATTCAAATCTTCAAGGAACACAGAGACTCAAACATTAGGAGCAGTGCTAAAACATGCATGAGTTAATGCTTGCATTAAACTGCATACCATCTGAACAGGAACTAGGCCTAATTCTCTGCTTTTGATATCATCGTATGCACTTTGACGATTCAAGTCTTCCAAGAAGTGCACACCTAAAATGGGATTAGACATGCAAGAGTTTTATTGGAGAAAATGCCTGTGAAAGATAAGATGGGAAGCAGCAAGAGTAGGCAAGGAGAACATTTCAGACTGAAATACAGGTCTGATGCCTGAAAAAGCATACAAGGAAGGAAGGGTTGGGTAAAAAGAGACTGAGATTGAAGCTTAATTCTGAGAAAGTTTGTGCCAGGCCTATGAGAAGTTCCTGAGCCAGATTTTCATCCTGCATTGGGCACCAAGGTCATGTTCTGGCCTCCATTGTGCTCAGTCAAGAGCTGGGAGCAGCCATGAGGAAGCATCACCTGGTGTAAATGATTCAATGGATTTAAAGGTGCAGCAGACAGAGCCTGTCAGTCAACTTCACTCCTTGCCACAGGTTCTCTTGAAGGAAATCTGATCATGGATTTCCTCCATGAATAACACAGGTACATGGCACTTGGCTTAACGTTTTCTTTTAAATTCTCTCCTCTGAACTAGGAAATGAAATTTTCTCCAGTAGGGATTTGAGAAGATTGATTTCTACTATGGTTGTTTTAACTCTCTCCTACCCTAACCTTGTTCTTCTAATTGCTTCCTCTGCACTGTACATTTTTCTTCTGGACTTTATGCACAGGTACCAGAGACAGATCCTTGAGGCAGATTTTAATATAGAGAAACATCTTTCTGTAAAATAGATTGCTCTAAAGTACAGTTAAAGTCTCACCATAGGCAATATAATAAAGTTTAATAGTTGAAAGTCTCAGTGGATATTCTTCTGAAATGGTCTCATCTGTAAGTGTATATATAGCTAGAATCTTTAGAACCAATGGTCTACAAAGCCATAGACAGCTGACAAGATTTGGCCCTGGAGTGACAAATTCAGGCTTGCATGTTTAGAATGATGTTTGGTTGGGAATGAGATATTTATCTATTGCTGCTCTGTGGTTTGTTTGTTGTCCTGAGAGACTTAGCATATGCAGCAGCAACATATCATTGATTTTGGACAACCAGAGTCATTGAAAGAAAGCTATTTGGATTATCTTGGAGAAAGCTGTTGGCAGGTGTGTGTCCTGAATAAATGAACAAGTTGATAATTACACACCTGGAACTGAAAGAGCAAAAATGTGGATGGTGACTTGCTGGAGTAGAGGCCGATCACTACAGTGGTTTTGGATGAGTCTATATATGGTTCCTACTTTCTTTTTTAAATTTATTGGCAAAAGGATGTGACTCACATGGCATTGCTTTAAATTGTATTACTAATCTCTTCCAACTCTGCATGGATTTGTCTGAATTATATTTTCTGTCCCTCTAGATTGCTTTTTACATATCATCTAGTATTTGGCACAAGAGGATATGGCAGTGATCCTACCTAACTCATTCTCAGATGAATCGTTGTATAAAGAATTTAGTAGAATAAAAAGGTTTGGGCAAAATGTTCTTCTTTACTCCAAAGGCATTTATTCGATAATTAAATGTTACTGAGGAACTATTAGGTTGGTGCAAAAGTGATTGCAGTTTTTGCAATTATTTTTAACCCTTTAAATTGCAATTACTTTTGCACCAGCCTATACTCTGTGACCAAATATATGGAAGATATAGAATCAAAGATAATAAGATATGTTCACACCTTTGAAAAACACAACTTGGGGGCAGTTTTTCAGATAGCTAACTAACAACGAGGTTGATAAGGGATGGGTTCCATTTCCTGCAGTGAATCCTGACTGATACAGAGGGAAGGTCATCATATCTTACTGTTGCTTAAAGGTCTTCAGTCTCGTCATAGTTTTCAGGAAGAATGGCAAATTTATTTGCCTGGAAATCATAGCTAATACTTATTGAATGCTTACCACGTTACCGTTTAAGTGTAGATACACTTAAAGTGTAGTTCACTTTAACGTCACAAAATCCTGAGGTCTATATTTTACAGATGAAGAAAATGAGACATAGAGAGGTTAAATATCTTTCCCAATATAAAATAGTTAGTAAATGGTGGAGTTAGGATAAAATGAAAGCAGTTGAGCTTCAGAACTGTAATTGAACCCATTATTCTGTGCTACAACACCGTCACAGCTCTTGTCAAGGATGAGAATTCAAATCCTCTCTATCTTGTACCCCACTGTACGCATATATTCCTCAAGACATACCTACTTCTTGTCATGTTGTTTCACACGTTAGTGCTCTTGCACAAACTGTTTCTTCCGTCAGCTTTAATTCAACTATGATTTACTGAGCTCCTGTTTTTGGCCAGGACAATTCAAGATACTGGGATTGTTACTCCTATTAAAATGACAAATGCAGTCTTTCCCTTTACGTAGGTTATAGACCACAGGGATTTGAAAGCAAATAAAGAGAAGCTACAATATAGAATGATAGGTGGGATTAAATAAAGAGGATGTTATATTTGTGCTACCATGAGAATTGAAAAAAGTCCGGGAAGCATACATGGGGGCACAATTTGAGCCAAAAGGTATAGGAAAGATGTAAGTCTAAACAGATAGCTTAATGCCTGGCATTTTTGACCGTCCATACCTGGCTAATTCCTAGGTATCCATCAAGGCTATCAATTTCTTCTTTGAAAATCCAACCTTTTTCCCAATTTGAACAGAAAGCACTTATTATTTTGCACTGCATTTTTTTTTTTTTCTGCTGCTATTTATTGCCTGTCTTTTCTCCCACTAAATCAGTTTTTTCCTTGAGGGCAGAAATTATTACTTGCTTATTTTTGTCCCCACTATATCTACTACAATGCTGGCTCAGCATACTCTCTCTCTCTGTTTGTTAATGAATGAGGAAATTGTGGAGGACGAAGCAAGAAGAAAAAAAGTAATCAGTTCAAGGTGGGTCTTCTATATCTTGCCAGTTATTTAAAATGTTTTCCTAGATGATCAGCTCTCCTTAGAGTTGGCAATAAAAAATGATTTTGTGTTCCATTCATATTCTGTGTTCATTTGCATCCATGAGTCAAACAGGTTTTCTAGATTGATTAAAGCATCACATTGATGGGGCTAAAGTAAGCTTCATCTTTTATGGATAGTTTGCTTTATTTGTATCTATAATCAGAGGTTGCCACATGTACTCTGGCCACTTGACCTGCAGATATATGACTTTGGTTATAAGGAGAACCAGATAAGAAAACATGTATGGATCACCCCAAATCAATTTCCATTCATGGAACAACAGTGGTCATATATATGCTAACAATGGTGAACCAATAACTTCACCTTCAAATATTCAGGGCAACATGTTATATATATATATATATATATATATATATATATATATATATATATATATATATATAAGTTCAGGTATCATTTCTCTATATTACCATATTCTGCTTAAAACTAAAGTGCTAGACAAACCTCCAGGGTTAACATAATGTGACCATGCATATCAATAGCATCATAGACTTAGAAAAGTTATTAGAATTAATGCAGTGTTCCTGAATGGTCAAAATAATTTTGTGATTTATATGTGTCTTGATAAAATTATTTTCCTCAACTGTTTCCACTTATGTAATGAGTTATATTGACTTACAAAAAGCTTCTTTGTTATTTGATTCTTATCTGAGTAATTTAACAATAGAGCATACCATTTACTTTCTCTAAACTCAGGCTAGAACCATAAAACTCTTTTCTTTTCAAAACAATTGATCTTGAGGTACTTATAGATTCTAGATACTTTTAATTTGGCAAGAATAACAAAGTGATTTAGGTTAGTCCCTTGAAAAAAACCCACCATGAGTATGATTAAAATGATCTCTATGGTTGATTTCTAGAAAAAAATGTCAGTAAAATTAGGACTAAAAGCTGCAGACTTTCCATTTGGCTAAGTGTTAGAATATCGTGGGCATTATTTTAGAAGGAACTTCTGGGGAATTCAATTCTCTCTAGAAATAGTGTGCTTTAGATAATAAAGAACAGAGTGTGCGGTTTTACTGTCAACCACAGCTTAATCATTTATCGGACATTCTTAGGTCATTAGGTTATAGTGATCCCAAAGCTATTTTTGGTGACATATATAAAGTGTATAAAGATAAATTTATTCCCGTGCTGTATGTCTGATAAGCAGGTTGAAAAGATTCAATCAGAGATGTGACATGCTGTGATAGGCATAGACAGAGCATTGATTTTCACTCACTGTGCATAAAACACAGCTCACTCTCAGGATCCTGTTGAAAGGTGGCTTTAAATTGCCCAGTAAGTAGATATTACCCATAGTCGCAGGTATTTGAGCATAGTATCCAAAAATAAATATCACTCTGAATTTAATGTGCTTTCAATATTGATGGGAAAAAGCCAACTAATTTTTACTGAGTATGGTTGTCTTCTCTTTATTGAATCAGTGCTCCAAAGAATAACAGTATGAGAAGAGCTTCTTGCCATCCTGAAACTTATAATTTATTTGAGGAAAAGACATTAATAATTATTAGGCAATTATGATTCACACATACGTATGTTCACTGCCTTTGTTCCCATACTTGTCAGATGCATTATACACATATTCTTCAATTAGGATGCCAAAAAAAGAAAGGGAAAAGAAAAAGAAAGGAAAAAGAAAAAGGAAAACATCCTTTAGATATAATCAGGCTGAGAATACAATATTTTTAAACTTGTAAAAATAATAAAATCTTTTAAGTGTCCTCTTAAATGATATGTTATTTTATCATGAACTTAAAATAAAAGGTGAGAAAGAATGGTGAATCTAATTGAAGCAGAGATTCAGTAGAGGGTCTGAGTCCCAGCATTCCAGTCTCAGGAAACATTGTTCTTACCTTTTTGAGTGGACACTAAGCCTCCACCATGGAAATCTAGAGCTTAGAGAAACAACTTGGAGACACATGTCTTAGATTATTGCTAAGATGCATGTATTTCCTCTCAGGAATTTACGAGAAGATGCTGTACTAGATGTTTAAAAGTTACTAGGGACATGGGTATTATGTTTGTTGGTGGGTAGTAGTGCTGATAGTTTTTAAAATATATATTGAGTGTACTTTGGGAAATAATTCAGTGATGAAAGTATCTGACTGATAGAAAATATCCAATGGCAGGTGGGAGAAAAATCCCTGAATAATGAGCGTCTAGCGACATAAAACTATGCTGTATCTAATCTGGACTCTGTGTGTCACTGATCCATACTGGCTCTACCTCCTCAGACAGGGGACCTATCAACTGATAAACATCACTAATCACCAGGGAAATGAAAATCAAAACCATAGTGAGATATCACCTTATACCTGTTAGAATGGCTATTATAAAAAAACAAGAAATAAGTGTTGACAAGGATGTGGTAAAAAGGGAACCCTTGTGCACTATTGGTAAAATTGTAAATGTTGCAGCTACTATGGAAAACAGTATGGGATTTCCTCAAAAAATAAAACTATCATATGATCCAGAATTCCACTTCTGGGTATTTATCCAAAGAAAATGAAAATACTAACTTGAAATGATATATGCAGCACCTCCATTTTCATTGCAGCACTATTTACAATAGCCAAGATATTGAAACAACCTAAGTGTCCTTCAATGGATGAATGAATAAAGAAAATGTGACACACACACACACACACACAATGGAATATGATTCAGCCATAATAAAGAATGAAATGTTGCCATTTTTAACAACATAGATAGACCTCAAAGCATTATGCTAAGTGAAATAAGTCAGAGAAAGACAAATACTATCTGATTTTATTCATATGTGGAATCTAAAACAAATAAATAAACAAATGAAACAATATCCCCCTCTCCCCAAAGAAGCTGATAGATTCAGGAACAAATTGGTGGTTACCAGAGGTGAAGTTAGGTGTTGGATAAAATGGGTAAAGGAGGTCAAAAGGCACAAATTTACAGTTATAAAATAAGTAAGTCATGGGGATGTAATGTACAGCATGATGCCTATAGTTTATAACACTGTATTGCATATTTAAAGGTTGCTAAAAGAGTAAATCTAAAGTTCTCATCTCAAGGAAAGAGAATTTTTGTAACTGTGTAAGGTGATGGCTATTAACGAGTTACTGTGGAGATCATTTGGTAATCTATACAAATATTGAATCATGTTGAACACCTGAAACTAATATAATGTTATATATTAGTTATACCTCTTTAAAAAGCCAACCAAACAACAACATAAGAATATGAGATATGTATTTGTCCCCACAAGTTTTCTTTTTTCAGTTGAAACATACCAAGTTATCTATCATGTGAAGTGAAAAAATATGAAATGTGTCACATGAGTTAACTCCTTTGCAATTATTATTTCATGTTCCCTTTAAAATTATTAATGTTTGAAAACCCCAAATCTATTTAAACATCAGCATTTTAGGAAAATTATGAAGAAGTAAATAAAACATTATGACTGTATGCATTTACTCTGAATAATTTGAAGCTACAGTTCTTAAAAATTTGTTTTTATTTATAGAAATACATTCTTTTTCTTAATATCTTTGTAGTTAAATATCCTCACAGCACTGCATTTGGTATTTTCTGTTGTCAAATGAATTGAGAAGAGAGTTGGTTTCCATATGCCAAATGTTATTTGAGAATCTGATATAATGGAGGGAAGAACCTCAGCTTTCCACTGTTAGCTGCTTTCACAGAACATAAAATTATAATGATAAAATTAATTACATCACTTTAAAAAATATGTCCGTGCATTTTTTATAAGATAAAAATTTAGCTTATGGACTTTGTTTCTATTTTTAAAATATTAATGTGCCCTGACATTGAGAAATGAAATGAGATTAAATAACTGTTGTGTCTGGAGTAACTCTATTCCAGACGTTAAAGCTGAGTTGGGAAGATGATGACTCGGAGATAAGTTCACCTACAGCATCAAGAAAGGGTTCTCATATTGCAGAGACATTTCTATTCCTAAAAACCTTCCCTTAATAATACAATAAAGCCTCGACTAATGGGATACTTTAGATTTCCTATAATTAAACAAAACAACTGAGTGCAGGACTAAATTTCCAGCTCTTTACAGATAGCTCTACTTTGTAATTCAAGGGACATATAATCCTTTCCATATACTTGAGAAGATATATATATATATATATATATATATATATATATATATATATATATATATATATAATGCCTTTTTCCCCTTGGTAATCCCTTATTCTTTCAAATCCACCATGGATCTTGCATTCTAAGGGCTCTAGAGGCGTAAAGGTTGTGTCTCTAGGCTGTGGCTCTTACTCTTTGGCTAATTTCTTTTGGCCAAGGAAGCAGGAGAAGATTGTGTTGCTAGGGTTCTGAAATCCTTTTCTCTTTTAACAATAATATATGGCTGGGTGTGGGGGGTGGGGTGGGAAAGAGAGAGAGAGAGAGAGAGAGAGAGAGAGAGAGAGAGAGAGAGAGAGGCAGGTAATTGGTCTGCAGTTCCAGGGAGCAGGAAAGCCCTATGATTTAGAATAGAGTCTAGGATGAATCTACAGCACCATGAATTCTGCACAGAATGCATTTCCTCCTGCCTCTTTAGAGTAATAGTTAATATGATTAGTGAATTAAATAAAATATTTCTTGAATTTTTTTTACTTGTTAATCTATTCATTTGATACTTTTCAAATGATCAAATATACTTTGGCTAATTTATTGTACCTCTTTGAGATGTCACCTGTGCTATGTGAGATATAATGATGGTCTGGCCCATGGTCTCTAGATAAGGGATTTGGTTTCCTATCATCTAACACCTTGCTCACAACACACTCAGGCCCACTTTACAGGGCACTAGCCCCTTTCAATAAATGCTTGTTCACTGACTGACCCATCAAAGAGACAGTCCATAAATGGATACATGCAAGTTAGCCTTAAATGATAAAAGAAACAAAGCCTTCAAAAAACCGAAGAAAGAGAACAACCTGAAACTCTGGAACCCTGATGGCTCTCTGTGCAGTTACTGTTCTCCTGTCTTAGATACAACTCCTTAGCCTCCTGATTCATGAAGCAGTCTTGAATTGGTCCAAAACAAAAATAGTTGCCTCTTTGCCTGTGTCAAAGCTGGAACTCCCACAGTCACTCTGTTCATTTTTCATTGTCTTTTAGTGCAAATCCTAAAGCTGTTGAGTCTATATATAATATTTACATGAAATCATCCATTTATGGCATCCATAGTTATCTTTTGTAATTGCTGACTACTTTATCAGCTTGCCAGCCTTGTTTGCTCACTCTGAAAATTAAACAGGCATCTATGAAACTAAAGCAAAGCAATTAATAACAAAAGGCAAAAATATAGAAAAACATAGCCAGCTTAAGATAACACTGATAATATACTGTTAATTAAATGTGTCCCCAAATCACAAGTTTTCCAACTATCTCACTATAAGTGCTCTGGAAGGAAATCTGCAACCAGACTTAGTAGAATATTAATTCCAATTCTCTAGTAAATTGTACTACACAATGCTTTAATTAAAAAAATATCAATTTTAGTATCTTATTTAATGGTCTACAAGTAAACTATTTCTTCCTATGTAAAAAAATTAAAGTCTATATTTAATTGTTTATCCAAAAGAACTGAATAATAAATTTTGGATAAATCTGTAGTCCATACAATAGGCCCCTCATGTGTCAGATGGGGACTGTCGATTATTATTTGGGTATTAACTATATCTTTGCTGTCAATGAAAAAACATCCTGGCTATGAGAAAGCTTTTAACAGTTTATTTGAGCCAAACTGATGACAATTGCCAGGAAGCAAAATCTCAATGGATTGAGAAAATGGTCTGGAAAATGGCAGTTTTGCAACTTATTTTACGCTTTAGAGTCAAAGGAGGAGTATTACATGAAATCCATTGGTGGTAGATTAGGGGATGGGAGAAAGCAAAGCAGGGAAATCTCTGGGATTAGATAAAAAGTAAATTGGAGTGACATACTTCTTTTACATTGGTGGGTACAGGATAGTTAGTTAATAGTTAACATTTTACAGCATAGAGATGGTAATGGGGGGGTAGTAACAACAATGAGGGGTTCTGTAGTTCCCTGCTTTGGTGGGGTGGGTTGTGCCCTGAGGGGTCCGGAAAGGGATTACTCTGACATTCCAAGGGCATGTTGTCATACCATGTTTCCCCGAAAATAAGACCTAGCCAGACAATCAGCTCTAATGCGTCTTTTGGAGCAAAAATTAATGTAAGACCCAGTATGGTATTGTATTGTATTATATTGTTATATTAGAAACCCAGTCTTATAGTAAAATAAGACCGGGTTTTATATTACTTTTTGCTCCAAAAGATGCATTAGAGCTGATTGTCCAGCTATGTCTTATTTTCAGGGAAACATGGTAGATGCAAAAAGACAGGCTCACTTAAGGTAAAGATTGACCTTTGTCAAGGAAGCTACAGGCCAAGGATATGACTACTGGCCACCATCTGCTTTTAGTTAGGAATTTTTATGTTCAGACCATCCTATGTGGTTAATTTCCATCTCTGAATTTGCAGGGCCTGCCATGCTGGCCTCCCCTGAGCTTGTCAGGTTTAGTATGTGGCCCCCTTTTCCTCCACATTGTCTATGTCCTAGTCTATCTCTGTGTCTACATCTATATTTTAAACAGCATCCAGGAAATACTAGGATTATTAAGAATTTGCGGTTAGACTAACTATATCCTGATATTGAAAAGGAGACAATAAAATACAACTGGAATATAAAATGCTAGCAGTAGGAAAGCACCACCCAGATGAACAAGGAGAGGGAAATAGTTTCCTGAGCAAGTTGACTTCAAACTTCTGCCTTGTAATGAACTCAATATTGCAACAGTTCACCCTCATTCTATTTAAGTGTTTTCAAGACTTCTTTGTTTCTCTCTGCAGGAGGTCTCCTACTCTATTTCATTTCTGCTCTTGAGGCTCTTAGAGATGCTCTGTGTCTTCTTCACATCCTTCCTTTTGTCACTTTGCACATGCTATTGATGCACGGGGAATGCACTTTTAATTGTATGATGTACTTTTAATTGTATTACTTGGTAATAGTGACTAACAATGTTATTCTCTATGGGGATAGGCATAGTCCTGGAAGCACATATCAGATAGTGAAATATATTAGATGATTACTGTGTAAATCCCTGATTCTCATCCCCTGAAAAACACTTTGTACCTTTAGCCATTGTTTTAGTTAGTTTCTGCTCAGGAACAAAGGAACTATGCAAAGTATTTCAAGAAGTGGGGGTGTAATCCAGTTAAACTGGTTATACCAGTGTTAGAAATCTGGAAGAACTAAAAGAATGAGAGAATAGTAACTGCAGGAAGCTGCTATTATCTGTAAATCTGGGAAACCAGCAGGGAGAAGTTGTTACCACAATTTAGAAGTGAGGGGGAAACTACTTCCTCAAAAGTTCCAGCTATCTGGATAGTTGCCATCACTTCAGGAGCTGCCACTGTCTCAGGAGCTAAGACAGTGGGTGAGGAACCACAGTTTCAGAGACTGGGATCATGAAGGAGTTGTGAATGGGGGCCAGGCAGCTCCTGCTGAGACATTAGAGGGAGTGTCATTTGGCTAGTGTTGGGACCATTGAGGTCATGCCACGTGGCTGGTTCTGAAAGATATTGTACTGAAAGATATTGAACCTGCATTTAACTGCTGTTGAAGGGATTCTGACAAATCAGAAGCAGGAAATGAGTTTCTTTTCTTCTCCTTCTTTCCAAGGTCATTGCAGAGCCTCCTGGTGGCAGAACCTAACGCCTAATGATCTGGCAAGGGGGTCTGGGAAAGTTGTTTATAGACTCCTAGGCCTAGCATAAAAGAGCAGGTTACGAAGGTCAGGTATGAGACGGAAAATGATAGGTAAATAATAGACACAGTTCACCCCATTTCAAAGCCTTTTCTACTCATATTTCAACTTACATGTAGAAAACGTTTGCCACTTTATATTTCCACATAATAAGAGGCAATCTTTAAAAAACAAAAATTTTGCCATCTTTTCCTCAAAAGTAAAACTCCCAACAGACACTATTATATTTTAGTGATGTTAATTCGTCTTCTACTTTAGTCACATCCTTACCTAAAATTCCATAAACTAAAGATTCAATTATTGTTAGTTAGCATCAATAACTTTTATATAATGTATTAGGACAGAGAAAGGAGAAAGGAAAATCATTAATACAATCAAACATATGCTAAATAAATACGGAAAAAAATATTCCTGTATACGCAAGTTCTTGTGTATATAACTGATTAGTCTTCTTCTACAAACTGTATTGTTTCCTTTGCCTTTAGCCTTCATGATAAAGGAATCCTAAAGGTCAAAGTTCTTTTTCTACTATGGTGAAACTACTAAAACTTCATTTCTAATGGGTGTGAGCTGTTTGTAGTCCTAACTTCAGAACAATGATCTGGAATTAACTTTTACTTTTTTTTGTTTTTTGTTTTCTTTAGTTTTACTGTTTTGACTTTTAATAAGAATCCTTTGGGTTCTAGCCATAATCTTCTATTTTTCTTTCATTTTGAGGGGATATCATATAACTGGATTCCTGGAAAGTCTAGCAAGGTGGTGGACCTATGTATTTTCATAGTGTTTATCTCCTATTCTTTGGAACACTTGTATTTTGCTAACGCATTTTTTTTTTTTTTTTTTTTTTTGGTGTGTGTGTATTTGACGTTCCCTGTTCCTGGGGTCCACTCAGCATGACTGTGATGGAGTGAACCAGCGTGATGGTCTGTGAGATGTTAAAACTATCAAAGTTCTTATAGATTGTACAAATTGTTTTCTGGATTGTATCAGAGAACAGAAGACTGCAGCCCTGAAGTGACCAAGACTGCAAGATCGCCTCACTCCCCCCAGCTTGACTAAACTTTAGGTAGGTTTCTTCCTGATTATAGGCGCCTAATCTCCTCTTTCTGAGAGCATTTACTTTAGAAAGCTTAAAATTATAAATCTTTCTCTGCACCTTTGAGAAGTAAATCTCCTACACTTTGGAATGTCTTTATCAAGGAGCTGTCCTTCTGAAATATAATCATCAAGAAAGATAAGTACCCTATTTTCCAATTTATATGGGAGAGTAGGAGCCTATCTGTGATGAGCACCGATTTACAAAGACAGATGGCAAAACCACATTTACTAACTTCTTCCCTAAAGTCCTCTAGTACTTTTCCATTAGTTCATCCCAGCATTTAAAAACTCTTCAGTCTTCTGTTTCACTGGAGTTGAGTTCAGTTTTTCTCCCCTATTATAATAGCCTAGAATCTTGAATAAAGTCTTCCTTGCCTTTTTTTTTTTTTTTTGTAAAACCCTGTCTAGTGCAATTTTTCTTTGACAGCAGCAATATAGTGAATGTGTACTGTTGTCCTTGCCAAGGGAAAAATGAACTTTTTTTGTTCATTGGGAAATTGATATGGGGGGCGGGGGCAGTTTTCAGATTAGTAACTAAATACAGAGGGTGCCAAAAAAATGTATACACATTTTAAGAAAGGAAAAATTGTATTAAAATTGTAATACTCAATATATACTGATAACAAAAGATGAATACAAGTCATGTTTGACTTTTGCAGTTACAAGAGGTGCTCAAAATGGTTACCATCAGTGTAATTTTAATACAGTTTTTTTCCTTTATTAAAATATGTATACATTTTTTGGCACCCTCTGTATATATCGAATGTAAGGAGCTATGTTGAGTTTTTCCAGGAATCATATCATATTTGAAATAGCAGCAGAATTTGAGGTTGCCAACTGAATAAATTACAATAATCCATAGTTATTCTGCAAGTTAAAACTGCTTTCTGGATAGGCCAAATAGATAAGCAAAATGAGTTAGGGAAAGGAATCATTCCTCTTCCATCTTTCAGGACTTTGATGAATGCCCTAATTGTAGCAATTTCCCCAGAGATGACATTTTGTTTTTGGCTTTCTTGATGGAGGGAATGTTCTAGGACATTTCACTTGGCTTTTTCTACCATATCAGCTCTCACTCATTCTACTTGGCCTGTTACCAAGTATATCTATTGAAATCATATTTTCAGGAACTGGAGAAATGATGCACAATGGTTTTGTAGAATTACTTTGCTCACTGTGAGACTTGGGCCAAAACTGCTTTTATCGCCTGACCCCTAGAATCTTTCACTCGGTTAG
This sequence comes from Rhinolophus sinicus, assembly GCF_036562045.2. NCBI lineage: Eukaryota > Metazoa > Chordata > Mammalia > Chiroptera > Rhinolophidae > Rhinolophus > Rhinolophus sinicus. Next base: position 101,291,585 of record NC_133756.1, on the reverse strand, counting down.
TAGGCTTTTCTAATGTTTTGAGTAGTCATGAATTAGTATCCACTTAGAGTCAGTATCTAATAATCCCTGAAAGATTCCTTTTTCTTGTGAAGAGTCACCTGAATAATAGCGTTAAGTCCCTTCAGGGCAAGCTTGGAGTCATACTTACAGTATATTTTTGGGCAGAATTGTAGATACTGAGCAAGAAGCTGTGAGTCTCCATTACAGTGCTCACTGGAGCTAGAATTTATTAAGTGATCTACATCAAATAACACTTTAGTAAGATTCTATTTTCTGTTATGCAAATTTGCCTACCTTGCCACTGCAGCTAAGTAATGACATTGGGCTTCTGCCATGCTGAGATTCTTCTAATCCCTTTACCATCAGGAATCTGGTTACAATGGTAGCATCTCCTACCATCATTCCAGCCACACAGAGATTTCTAAGGGATGCAGTACTTCCTTTACTGTGGCATTTCTCAGTGAATAAAGGGTGATGGGTGGGCCCTTGAGGAATGTCTTTGTAAACTAATTATCTCAGGTGAGGCCACTGTGGTGTCTTCAAACAATGGAAAGCCAGTCTCTTCATATAGAGGAAATTCTGCTTATATAGCTGACCCTTGAACAACAGGGATAAGAAGTATTGACCCTCCATGCACTCAAAAACCCCCGTATAACGTTTGACTCCCTAGAAAACTTTACTAATAGCCTACTGCTGCCTAAAAGCCTTACCAGTAGCAGAAGCAGTTGATTAACACATATTTTGAAAGATATATGTATTATATACTGTATTCTTATAATAAAGTAAGCCAGAGAAAAGAAAATGTCATTAAGAAAATCATAAGGAAAATGCATTTACAGTATTTATTGAAAAAAATGTGTGAATAAGTGGACCTGCACAGTTTAAACCTGTGTTGTTCAAGGGTCAACTGTGCTGGCAAGGCTACTGTAAATATCATTCAAAAATATAAGGGAAATTTCCAATCCAAGTTTTTAACTCTATCAGGTTTGATATTCTGTCTTACTCTGTAGCTATAAGACATGATAAATTTATTTTTTATAGTTTGAGATTTTTTAATTTCTGAACTTATCATTTATTTTCTATACTCTCCAGAGCAGTCAGAAATAACCAGGCAACCTCCTAGTTCTTGTGGCCAACATTCCTATAGTAATGGGCAAGTACAGCAGCCAACTGGGTTCCCAAAGTCTTGCTTTTAGTACACACTTCATTCTAAGCAAACACATGATAATTTAAGTAAGGATGAATGATGTCATCGCATGTCATAGATTACTAGTGTCCTAATTTACATTCTTAAGGAGGTCCTCACTGCATATTAGCTCAAAAAAAGTAAGCAATATAATCTAAGAATCTCAGTTTGTTACTAAATACATATCAGATTAGTGAGGGAAAGGGAAACCATACTATGTGTTTCGGAAAAGGGGATTTAATACAGGGAATTTATCACACAGATATTAGAAAGCTGGAAGAGCAAAAAAGGAATGACTAAACTAATAAGTGCAAGAAGCAACTACCATCTTCTAGGCTTAGAGAAACAAAAAGGAGGGAGGAGGTGGGCTTATCCGAGGAAGGGCTGCCACTGCAGTAACTGGAACCATGGGTATGAGGTCCACAACATCAAGAGGCGTTACCACATGACAAACTTTGGATTTGGAATGTTTCCCTTTTCCTCTTTTCCAATATCCCTTTAGTGCTTCCCATTGGCAGAAGCCAACTGGAAGCCAGCTGGAAATGATGTCTGGGAAAAGCAATTTGCAGACTCCAAGCTCTAGCCCTTCAGAGTCTAGTGTAATAAAGTAGAATGACATACGGCTAAGAGACGATAGGCAAATAACCAGCATAGGTGGTTACGCTCTCTGGACTTCAATTTCCTTATTTAGTCAGCTACGGGTCCTCCTTTGAGACTTAACTCACTCAAACGTTCATTTCTACTTGATCCCTTTTCCTGTTTCCCATAGTCTGAACTAAGCGCCCCTCCTGCTTGCTCCCACCAAACTGGAAACTGGAAACTGGTACCATGTTTCCCCAAAAAATAAGACCTAGCCGGACAACCAGCTCTAATGCATCTTTTGGAGCAAAAATTAATGTAAGACCCGGTCTTATTTTACTATAATATAAGACCGGGTCTTTAATATAATATAATATAATATAATATAATATAATATAATATAATATAATATAATATAATATAATAATATAAAATAAAATATAATATAATATATAATATATAATACAATACAATACAATACAATACAATACAATACAATACAATACAATACAGGATCTTATGTTAATTTTTGTTCCAAAAGGCACATTAGAGCTGATTGTCTGGCTAGATCTTATTTTTGGGGAAACAGAATACTGATGATTATGTTACTTACCACAGTGACCCCACTTGCAAAATTTTTGCTTCCTGTTCCCCTTGATTTTATGCTCTACTTGCCTAGAAGTCTTAGTTCCAAAGGGAGGAACACTTCCACCAGGAGACTCAGCGATTATTTAATTGAACTAGAAGTTAAGACTGCCACCTGGCCACTTTGATCTTCTCACGATTCTGAATCAATAGGAAAAGAAGGCAGATATTGTACTGGCTGGGATGATTGATGCTGACTACCAAGGGGAAATTGGACTTCTATATCACCCTGGAATTAAGGAAGAGTATGTCTGGAATAAAGAATATCCCTTAAGAATCGCTAAGTATTACCATACCTGTGATTAAGGTAATTGGAAAACCATAACATCCCTGCCTAGACAGGACTACTAATGGTCCAGATCCTTCAGGAATGAAGTTTTGGGTCACCCCATCCAGAACTATGATCAGCTGATGGACTTGCTGAAGGCAGAGGGAATACAGTGTAGGTAGTGGAAAGAGTAGTTATACATACCAGCTACAACCATGTGGCCAGTTACAGAAACAAGGACTGTAATTGTCATGAGTATTTTCTCCTTTTTTTTGGTTATGAATATGTGTGTGTGTGTGCATATATGTGTGTGTGTTTGTGTGTGTTTATATGTTTTCTTTCCTCTAGCTTTCCATATCATGCAACATAAAATGTATTGACTTTATATCATAGTAATTAAGTTATGAGATATGAGAAAAAGAGTAAATATCACGCAAAAACTTTACCTCCTCTTGTTGGGAAGGGGTTAGTACATTCTCATTTGTACACAGGGTAGCTTTAACATATCAGGTAAAATTATGACCCTGGTTGTTTTATTGGAAATTAAGTATCATTTAAGGAGATATATATAGGTGCCAAGTTGACCAGGGGTAAACTTCTGATGGTTAATTTTATGTGTCAACTTGACTGGATCACAGAGTTCCCAGTTATTTGGATAAACATCATTTTTGGGTGTGTCTATGAGGGTGCTCCTGGATGAAATTAGTGTTTGACATGATTCCTACCATAACGCTAGCTAACACCTCCATCACATCACAAATTACCATTTCTTTTATGGGGATGAGAACATTTAAGATCTGCTCTCTTAGCAACTTCCAAGTACAAAACAGTATTATTACCTATAATCATCATGCTGTACATTAGATTCCCAGAACTTATTCAAATTATAACTGAAAGTTTGTACCTTTTGACCAATATCTCCTCATTTTTCCCAATACCCAGCCCCTGGTAGCCACCACTATACTCTCTGTTTCTATGAGTCTGACTTTTTTAGGTTCCACGTATATAAGTGATATTATACAGTATTTGTCTTTCTCTGACTTATTTCACATGAACCAATTTCTTATAATAAATCTCTTTCTATGTAGAAGATCTGAAAATTAAATATGCAAACTTTTGCAATGATGTTGCTAACCTTTATCTTGATATCAGAGGAATTATTCATTATGAATTTGTACCAACTGGACAAACAGTTAATCACGTTTACTATTTGGAAGTGCTGAAAAGGCTGCGTGAAAAAGTTAGACGACCTGGACTTTTCGCCAACAATTCATGGCTCTTGCATCACGATAATGTACCAGCTCACCCGGCTCTGTCTGTGAGGGAGTTTTTAGCCAGTAAACAAATAACTGTATTGGAACACCCTCCCTACTCACCTGATCTGGCCTCCCAGTGACTTCTTTCTTTACCTGAAGATAAAGGAAATATTGAAAGGAAGATATTTGGATGGCATTCAGGACATCGAGGGTAATATGACAACAGCTCTGATGGCCATTCCAGAAAAAGAGTTCCAAAATTGCTTTGAAGGGTGGACTAGGCACTGGCAACAGTGAATAGCTTCCCAAGGGGAGTACTTCAAAGGTGACCATAGTGATATTCAGAAATGATGTGTGGAACACTTTTTCTAGGATGAGTTCATGAACTTAATTGTCTGACCTCGTACATATCCTATTAATGTTGTTTCTCTGGAGAACCATAACTAACATAGCTTCTAAAAAGAATATATAGTTTTGCAGTATATTGATAGTTAGATCTTGAGTATTCACATCGTAAGGATTGGGTGAAGGATTGTATTCTTACCTTATGTTTGGTACCTACTTAGTGCATAGGGTATGAGACTTCATTAGTTAAGTTGTGCTTGCTTTGATTTGTGTGTCTATTTGATCTATTAGTTAGTCCTTGTTCATGTTCTTAATTTGCTTTTGCATTTCTAGACTTGAAATCCCAGAGGACATTAATTTACTTTTTTCAGACACACACACGCACATGCTTTGTCCACCACTTGATTATAGGCTGTAAGGAATTGTTCCTATCCTTTGCCTACGCAAGAGTTTTATCTCTTTAATTTAATTAAAAACTTCTTAAGACCAGAGATTTTGTCTTATGCTTTTTAATTTGTCCTTCATAGCATCTAATGCAAGGCTGAGGGCACATTTGGTACACTATATTTGTTGGATAGATCATTGATAACTACACCTGATACCTTCTCTGTGTGCAATAAAAATCTACTTTTATCAATCTCCTTTATAGTATCACACAAGCAGTGCTTAGCAGTACACAGGCTGGGGTGCAAAGTGTTTCCTCAGCAACTCCCTTTCCCATCTTGAGGCAACTCAAAAGGGCTTCTTGCCCATCTAAAGTAGAGAGTATTTAATTTTCATATTTTCAGATTAAGATAAAGTAAGGAAAATACTTTAATCTGAGAGGATGTCTTTGGGTGTTTGCATTTAGTTTGAGTAAATGTTTTATGTTTGGAATTTAATTTATGGTGTATTTTGAATATACGTATATTTGGATTTCTAATTACCACAATATACATTGAATTGTAAAGATATGAAGAGTTTGAATGTAACAGACGGCAAATGAAGCTCTAAAACAAAATAGATAGATGTTAATGTTAGGCATTGTATTTATTAGGGCTGTTAGAATTTCTAAACCCAGTAAATCTTTGTCAATATTAAACTCAATGACAATGAGAGGTGCTTTTCAAGGTGCTTATAATTTTAATATAATCTGACTTTAATTAAAAAATAACTTTACTTAAAAATGATACATGCCCATCATAAAACAATTCAAATAATATAACAGGCAAGAAGAAAGTAAAATCTCCCAAATTGCATAATTAAAAAAAATTATTGACGTTTTGGTTACTATGTCTCCAGACATATCTCTTTGTATATGTATATACATGTGTGTACATATAATTTTACATGAACTACTATGTTTCAACCTGCTTTTTGACTCAGTACATTATTATTTACCGTTGCTAGTCAGTAAAATAGAGGGACCTCTCATGTTTAATATCTAATTAATTTTCTATTTGTTTAATGATAGACATATAGATTATTTTCATTTCTTTTCTAGGTTGAATAATGTTATAGAAAACATTTTTGTTCCCATATAATTTTTTATTTTTTCCTAGCCTTACTTGAGTTAATTAATTTATTTGTGTATTCATTTATTTATTAACCCCGACCATGTGTCAATCACTGTTTGAGTTGCTACAGTATAACAGTAATCCAATCAGACAAAAATTTCTGTCTTCAGTAGATTAATAGGTATGCACATTATATAATGTGATATACATTCTTAAATTTCCCTCCAAAAATATACTAATGTAGTTATCTAACAACTTTACAGGAAAGCACCTGTTTACCTAAAATAATTCTAGGTTTTGTTAAATATCTAAATCTAAGTTTGGTGAGCGAAGCATGATCTCGCAAATGTTTATTTACATTTCTTTGATGGAAGTTCAGTATCTTTTCATGGGCATATTATCTATTTGTCTATTATTTTTGGTGTATTGTGTAATCACACATTTATGTTAAGGTATTTGAAGTTTTTTTCTTACTGATTTGTAAAAAAATCTTCATGCATTATAAATAGTAATCTCCTTTCAGGCATATGAAGAGTGACAATTAAGTTTGAGAACTTGTAACAATGTTGCTAACCTTTTTTGGTATCAGAGAGATTATTCAGTATGGGTTTGTACCAACTGGACAAACAGGTAACCACGTTTACTATTTGGAAATGCTGAAAAACCTGCGTGAAAAAGTTAGATGACCTGGACTTTTCGCCAACAATTAATGGCTCTTGCATCACGACAATGCACCAGCTCACACAGCACTGTCTGTGAGGGAGTTTTTAGCCAGTAAACAAATAACTGTATTGGAACACCCTCCCTACTCACCTGATCTGGCCCCCAATGACTTCTTTCTTTGCCTGAAGATAAAGGAAATATTGAAAGGAAGACATTTGGATGACATTCAGGACATCAAGGGTAATACGATGACAGCTCTGATGGCCATTCCATAAAGAGTTCCAGAATTGCTTTGAAGGGGTGACTAGGTGCTGGCATTGGTGCATAGCTTCCCAAGGGGAGTACTTCGAAGGTGACCATAGTGATATTCAGCAATGAGGTATGTAGCACTTTTTCTAAGTTGAGTTTGCGAACTTAATTGTCAGACCTTAAGTTTTGCTATTAAGAAAACATAATTGAATATGGTGTAAATAGAATATAGAGTAGTTGTCTTTTATGTCTGGCTGATTTCACCAAACATGGTTGTGAGATTAATTTATGTTCTTGTGTTTAGCTGTAGTTTAGTCATCCTCATTGTCATATATATTTTTGTTGAATGAATATACCAAAATTTATCTTCCCATTCTACAGTTGATAGCTATTTCAGTTGTGTCTAGTTTTTGGCTATTACATATAGTCCTGCTATTAATATTTTTGTGCATGTCTTCTGGTAAACATTGGTTCACATTTCTGTGGTTATATACCTAGGAGTAAAGTTTCCATGTCATAGGAACTGTCAGGTTCAGTGATCAGCAGAAGACCTGCCAGTTTTCTGAAGTGGTTGTTCCAGTTTGCCTTTGTTACAACTACATATGTGAGTGCTGGTTTCTATCTTTTATTTTATTTTTTTGAAACAGTATGGTGGGTATTTAGTTGTATTGCATTTTGGGCTGAGTTAGTTTTCCCTGATAATTAATAAAATTGAGCTCATTTTCATGTGTTTCTTGACCCTGAAAACTTTTCAAAATATAGATTCTCATGTCCCATTCCAGAACTGCTGTATCAGAATATCTAGGAATATGATACAGGAACCTGTAACTTTTTTTGAAATTAGCTTAACTTTTTAAAAATTAAATTTATTGGGACAACATTGGTTAGTAAAATTATATAGGTTTCAAGTGTATATTTCTGTAATACATCATCTATATATTGCTTTGTGTGTTCATGGAAACAACCAAAGTGTCCTTCGATAGATGATCAGATAAAGAAGACGTGGTCGTATATACAATGGAATATTACTCTGCCAAAAGAAAGGATGAAGTACTGCCATTTGTGACAACATGGATGGACTTGAGATTACTATGCTAAGCGAAATAAGTCAGACAGAGCAAGTCAAGAACCATATGACTTCACTCATATGTGGGATATAAAACTGAAAGGAATCTGTATTTTTAAGAGCTCTACCAGCTGTCATCATTCAGAGAGTTACCAAACATAAATGCAATTTTAATTAGAACAGGAATCTGGCCAACTTGTATGATAGCTAAAACACACCAGCAGAAAACTTTGGTTTTCCAAACTTACTGTTTCAGAGAAATACAAAATACATGCTGGAGACTTCTAACTTTTAAAATTACTCTCATTCTATTATGCATTTTGGAAACATAGTTTATCAGGGCTGTTACTAAGACTTTTCATAAGCCATATGTTGGGAGTCCACTCACCATGAGTTTCTCACTTTTCTGTATGTCTTGTGAGCCGAAGCACTGGACATCTTTATTCTGGACAATCTTTTCAAGGATATCTGTATGGTGAACAGCCTTTGAAGATAGAGATTGTGTCTCTCAGTAGAGCAAAGATTAGGTTGATATACTGCACAGTGTAATAAAGATGTCTTTCTCTGGGGCAAAGATCAAGCAGGTTTACCATTCATTATAAAAAATTCAGCTTTTCTAAACTTGGGTTCCTCTCCTCTAATGCAACCTAATGTGTGTACAGGCACACCTATCTCCCTTTATATCATCTTATAGAAATTGGAGTTTAGGGAATTTAGAAAATGCTGATACTCTGGCTACTGCTTATAATGTCGGTGATAAAGTCCTTTGTTTCTGATCGAGGAGGCTAGCATTACTACACCTGTGACATGCTCTTTTGTTAGTTTGCAAGTCAAGTAATATCTCAGACACTTTAAAGGTTTTTTTTTGTTGTTGTTGGGTTTTTTTTTTAGCATTTTATGCTTTCCTGAATTCCATCTATTCAATGGTTATAATAGGCATTGAGTAAAACATTGAGTTAACTAAATTTGATGAACCATTATAGATAAGGTAATAAATATATATTTTAGGTTTAGTGTTAGAATAAATGTGTATCAAAAGGTATATTAAGAAATTTATCCAGTACACTTTCTCTATGGTAGAAAAAAGAAAAAGTTCTTGTCATTTAATTTCATCACCTTCTTGTACTAATGCTTGAAATGCTACCTAATTTATGCAATTTTAAATATTCTGTAGACAACAAGTTCATGAATGCTCTTTAGAGATAATACACTTTATTTAGTACAATTTTGGACTAAATATTATGAATTGGATTTCCAAATTATGGTGCCAAGGTTTAATGAGGTATAATTACAGGTCCTAAGATATTTGTATGAGGAGAAAAAGCTTACTATACACCATTAAAGTGTTTTATGTATGATGATGACTGACACAACCCATTATGGAATTTGAATAAGCTTAATTGTCCAAGAAAAATAATTGAAAACAATCCTTTAGATGTCAAAATATAGCAATTTATCATATGACTCTGTCAGTTGTTATTTAATACCCTTTCTGGTTACAGACATGCTTTTTTGGTGGCTCATTAGTTATGTCACCAGGAAAACAATATTTTCAGCACTGTTTAAGATGAAACCCTTATTCTCAGTGGGTTGAAATATAAATTGCACAGAAACATTGGCATTAACACAATGTAATAATATCAGGGTGACCTGAGTTTTCTGCTAATTAAAGGGTAAAGATGAAAATAGACGTGGGTAATGATAATTTATCAGTTGCATTTCTGAATATTTCCATGAAATTTATTATATTTTGAAAAATTTATTATTATTCCATGTTCCATTCAATTGAGGACAGATGAATTTTACTTTTAAAGACCTTGTTGTACTTTACAATTAAAGGAAAATCAGAGGGGTAGGGTCAAAAGGAAACCTTGGGTTAGATTAGCCCACGTCAATATAGGTTTCTGTGCAGTTGGTAGAAGTCAGTTGCAAATTTGTCCTTAAGATTTACCAGGCAAAACAAAGATAGAAATAAAATCATTTACAAGATTTAGAATGTCCATAAGTTAAAGCTGATCAGTTTATTAGAGAAGCATCACTTTTCTTGTCTTGGACATATACAGGATTATCTCTGAGTGAGCTGTTTAATTAAATAATCCAAAAATAAGAAGAAAAAATTCAACTTGTTACAGTAGTGTTTTAAAGGCTGCTGCATTGGAATGTGGTATACATTCTCAGGTCTTGAACATTAGTATTGATGTTCAAGGCTAATTTAGAGTAGATGAAGCAGGTAGATGGCGTGCCTATCCTTCAGAACGTTACCCATAAATGCTGTGCCTGGCAATCTGGCTTTTGACAGTGGTTAAATAGCAGATAACTCAGGATTATATTTTCTGGCAAGAAACTGGGATCCAGATATTCTGTATAATCTTGAAATGAGTTCTTTATATCCTTTGGGAGCCAGCTGACAAGGCAGGCTTCAAGTGTTCCTAAGAAAATGAAGGAGGATAATGGAGTCACTTGCCTGTATAAATGATGTCTCACTTCCTCATGGAGGAGATTGAAGGTATATGTATTAGTCACAACCACCTGTAAACTGTAAAGATATCATAATAGAATGATAGCACTGAAAATATTGTTACATTATACTTTTGAGATATAATAAGAGATTTCCAGTTTAGGGTTACAGGCTGCTTTTTCTCAGTATCAGATTCATTTGGGTGAAGGTTGGAGCCTGAATAGTAGGTTATGGCATATTGTTTCTCCATTTTGTATCTAAGAAAGTGAAGACTTTTTAGATTTTTCCATTTGCACACAGGTCATTCTCCTGTTTTTCCTTTTGGGTATTTTTGTTTTTGCTTTATGACTACCACTTGAAACGTGATAGATTTATTTATAAGGCATTTTCTTTCATCTACAAAGACAAATTTCTTACTGCCTCAGGAACTCAGTTGCCTTTTTCCTTTTCTACTTAAATCCTTTTTTATTTTCTGTCATCACATCACACTTAAAGTCTTGCATTTCACTTTAAACTTGTTTTGTTGCTGTTTGGATTAAGAAACAGCCCTTAAGAGCCTATTTCTGCAAACTTCTCCATGACCTGACTTCTACATTACTCCTAGTTGGGAGGAAAAGTTAAAGCATCTTCCTCTTTTTCTTCCAAATTTTGTTCCAAGATTTATTTTTTATTTTATTTTATTTTATATAAGGGAAAGACAGAAGAGAAAGTAATTCTAGCTGAATGGAATTAGGGAGGCCTAGAGAAGATGGCTACTCCGCTGGGCTTTGAAGGATGGATTTTGGCAAGTGAATGATGGGAAAAGAAAAGAAAAGAAAAACAAGTACTGTGAGAAGTACTTTCATTCATTCATTCAATCCTCATATGAGCCCTACTGGGAGGAGCCATGAACCTTCCTTTGTAAACCCAGAAGCTGAAGCTGGCTCAAGCTCACATAGCTAGTAAGTAGGAAAACCATGCTGGAACCCAACGTTGTGCTCCTCATCACTGCTATGCCATCCCTCGAGGCAAAGAGAAAACACTGGGACCTACAGGCTAAGGAAAAATGATGGACATGGTCACTGAAGAAGAAACTTATGTTTATTAAAGGGCCTCCTTAACCAGCCTCTGTATTAAGTGCTTTTACTATGAAATTTTATTTTTCCTGTGAAACGGTCATCATCACATCTATTTTAAGAAGGAGAAAACTACTGTTTAGGTGGGTCAGTTCTCAGGTCAAACAGCTAATAAGTGGCAAAACAGAAATTTAAACCAGGTCTGAGTCCAATCCCAGGTCAAGCCAGACACATGGATGGCTTTATGTACAATAGCTCATTTAAGCCCCCAAACAACATTGTACATCTGGTAGTATTATTTGTCTCATTTTACAGGTAAGAAATTGAAAAATCAGAGTAATTTTCCCAAGGCCACAGAACCGGTAAGAAGTGGACCCAGAATTTAACCTAGGCGCCTGACTTCAGAGCCAGAATTCCCACCCTCTGGAAAAACTGCCAGAAACACAGTAAACAGGAGCCACATAATGAACAACATCAAACATCCAACTCAGAATCCCTCAGCCATGCAAAGTCATGGGAAATTTTTGCTGTGGAGACCATGGTTAAATTATGTTTTTGGAATAAAATATTTCAATAAACATATCAAAATGGGATTCTTGGCACATAAAGTATAATAAGACATGGAACACCTTACCTGCACAGCTTTTCAGATAAGGTTAACCACTGCAGGATTGAATGAATATTAACATTTGATTCTTTGGGATTTCCCGAGCTAAAAATATAACTATTACTTAGAGGCCTAGTGAACAAATTCTGTAAATGTAAATAATTTTTCCATATTAATGACTGTATTATGATGAATACATACATTAATAAAAATCAATTAAGATAGGATAAATTACAACAATTTTAAGCAAAAACAATATAGTTTATCATTAGGTTTTAAAATCCTCCATTGCATTATAAGAATCTTTAATTTCTCAGGTCTTTTTAGTCTCCTGCTAATTTTAACCACTTAGCAGAGACAATAAAAAAGTTCAGTGGTAGAAGTTGTTTCCATTCTTTCTTCAGGAGTTATTCCTTGTCCCATGTTGGTTTTGGTATGAGGAAAATAAGAATCCCATTTGCCTTCCTTCCCTTTCCTTCCTGACCTGTAAGGAGGAGTTTTGATCTGGATTTACTTTATTTCTATGGCATTTGTTATGCCTAAAAAAGGTATGTCTTAGTTATACATAAACTCTTATGAGATAATCACTCTCTTTCTTCCATTGATTTATGCTTGACTTTCCCACTGTAACAGAGATTCAGAGAATAGAGTTTACGTTTTTGAAGCCAAAACTGAGAAAACTTAGGGTCTGCTTGGTTTCATGCTATTTATACGTACATAGGGAAAATGAGCTTCCTATAAATTCAGCCAAACTACTAGAGTTTTACAATGAAATATGGGTCATACATTCTTCTGATAATAACATGTTTTTCTGTCTTGCTTTGCATATGATAGGAGTATATCTCCATTGGAGATTTTGGAGAAAAGAGGGATGAGATGGTGAAGCAGAGTTTCAATATTCCTGTATCCCCTACATAATACCCTCTTAATGTCACACCTTAATAGTACCCTGTAATCATGAATTTTATTTGGAAATAATGTGTGTTTGGTTTTTCTCTGAGCAAACTTCTTAGTTATTCCTGGACTGAGGTATAATAATTAGTGGTTACTAATAGGTATAATTATTCAGATTGATTGCATTGGTAAATTTTTCTTAAATATAACCAGCAAAATAAAAATTGGACAATTAAGGGGACTGATTTATTCAATTTACTGTAATAAGGAGAATACCTAAGATCCAAAGTTCAGTGTCTCAGCAGGTGGTTTTGCGTTAGATTTTTGAGGAGGGTAAACAAATTGCGGATGGGGTGATTTATATTTCGAGTTGTCTGGTAATAAGGGGAAACCTTGGTTATCTGAACCAGAAATTTTTTCTATAGTTAGCTAGCTCTAATCTTAGCTAATCAATCATAACACAAAGTATGGGCAGTTGGAAGATCTGAGTCAGGCACTTTCAGCAGGTTCAAGCAAAAGAGGGAAAAAAATAGGTTAACTTTATCAGTCCCTCCTCTTGTTCAAGACAAACATCATCTGTTTTAGAATAATCTAAGGACCTAGAGTAATTTCTGCTGGGTTTTGGGTCAAGGTTAAGTGATACATAGTCCATATTCTGAGCAGTTTCTTATTGACTCTCTTCTTGGAGAAGTAGCTGAACTATCTGTTGTGCTTTGACAGTTGTCTGCAATTCAAAAAGAATACTGGAGACGAGGTATTTAATAGGGAAGTTCCTATTAGAAGAAACAGAAAAATGATTATTAAAGACTATACTGAGGAATAAAACCAAGACTTGCCCCAAGCTGGCAGCCATGTTAGGGGATTCTAGGAAACTGACATGGAATGGTCCTTCAATGGTAGAATGAAAACGGTAGCAAATTTCTTGGTTAGTATCTAAAATGTCCTCAAATGCATGATGTAGAGGTCAGAGAAGTTTTTGGAACAAATGTGCTGCAGTTACTTCTGACCACAGCATGCATACTCCCTCTGGAGACCAAGATCATATGCGCATGAAGGGCTGGTTGGTTGTGAAATCCTGCACATTGAGTCTCTTGAAGTTCTTGCTTGAGGAAGTCAATGCTCTTTGTCATGTTTTCCACAGTAATGGTTATTTCCTGCAATGGGGCATGGAAGGTGCCAAAGTTTAATTTCACTTCTTAAGTGGCTCTTATTGCAATACTTCAGTTGCTCCAGGCACAATGGTAGTCCAAATGTAATTGGCTATAGCACTCAAGTCATTCCAAACACTTAGCTTCCTTTTTAAGGACGTTTTCAAATCCAGATTAAAAGGAATACTTCAGTTCATGTTCTGGCATATGTCTCAGTGTGTTCAGGTGGTAGTTACTAGTAGTGGACTATTGAGGTTGATAATGGGGTATTGAAGAAGACAGAGAGGCATTTAAATAGCATAATAAAGGGATTGAGTTAAAGATCTGATAAGGACTGACAAGATCAGTTAGGTAAAATGAGCCTATCCAGTGTCCTGGGAGATTCCAATAGGCTCAATTTTCACAAATAGGTGTCTTGAGGGGCTTTCCAAGAGGAATGGAAGTAGTCTTTGTAAGGAAAATATGCTGATTGGGACTTTTCCATATGTAAAGTTTTAGTGCTCCTAGATGACAGTACCCTATGGTGGAATTGTTTCATATAAGGTTGCATTTTCTGTGAGAAAATGATGGCTATTATAAGTACAGTCATTACAGTTAACAGAATAAAAAGTATATCAACAGAAACTGGAACTGAGAAAAATGCCATCAGTGAAAATGTGAGAGAAGTGAGCATACCTCTTCTAAAAGCAGTCCAGATTAGATTTGGATCTTCATCTAATGCATATAAAATATAAGAAGAATGTCCTAACATTGTGTATGGGAAAATAGATAATTAATACCTATGATTGTTTGAAAGATGGGAAGAGGAATTTGGTGGAAGATGGTTGAGCCAAGAGGAAAGGGGCAACAAAACCCACAACTATAAAAAAGATTATAAGACTGAGTACTCAGTTTAGTGAATATAATCCAAAAGTTTTGGAGGCCTTGAATGTTTACAGGTAAATGAAAAATGGAGAAAAAGGAAACAGTAAGAAGGGCCAAAGGAAAAGGAAAGACATGGCTCAAGGAAGTATTAAAATAAACAGATGACAGAAAAACAAAAGTAGACTCTAAAGAAGATATTCAAATGGACATTGAAAGATGCTCAATATTATTAGTAATTAGGGAAATGCAAATTAAAGCAACAATGAGATACCATTTCCCACTGAGTAGGATGGTTATAACAACAGCAACAACAACAACAAAAATGAACAAAACAAAAATTGGCAAGAATATGGAGAAATTGGAACTCTCATACATTGCTGGTGGATATGTAAAATGGTGCATCTGCTTTGGAAACCTGTTTGGTAGATCTTCAAAAAGTTAAACATAGAATTACCATATGACCTCAAAATGCTACTCCTAGGTATATATCCAAGAAAACTGAAACATATGTTCACATGCAAAAGAAACCTATAAACAAATTTTTATAGCAGCATTATTCATAATAGCATAGTCCAAAAGTGGAAACATCCCAAATGCCTATAACTGACAGATGGATAAACAAATGTGGCATATCCATGCAATGGAATATTATTCATCCACAAAAAGGAATGAAGTACCATATTATGCTACAACATGGATGGACCTTGGAAACATGATGCCAAGTGAAAAATGCCAGAAACAAATGGCCACATATTGCATAATTTCATTTATATGAAATGTGAAGAGTAAGCAAATCCGTAGAGACAGAAAGTAAATTAGTAGTTGCCAGGGACTGGGGGGAAGGGAAAATAGAGTATGACTGCTAATGAGAATGGAGTTTTTTTTGTTTGTTTTGTTTTTATTAAATCAATTAATTAATTTTTGTTTTAATATAACTTTTTTAATTAACTTTTTTATTAGTTTCAGGTGCACAAAACAACGTAATAGTTAGACATTTATCATTTATATCCCTCACACAGTGACAACCCCCCTTCCCCCATCCACTATCCCTCTGACATCACACAGAGCCATTACATTTCCACTGCCTCTATTCCTAATGCTGTACTCCGCTTCTTGTACATATATATATATATATATATATATATATATATATATAATTGTAGTTGACATTCATTCTTGTTCAGCTTCAGCTTCAGGCGTACAGTGCAGTGATCAGACGTCTACATCATCCCTGAGGTGGTCTCCCTAACGAGAGTTTCTTTTTAAGGTGATAAAAATATTCTGGAATTAGATAGTTGTGATTGTTGCACAACCTTGTAGTTATAGTAAAAGCCACTGAATTGTACACTTCAAAATGATGAATTTAATGGTGAACTATATCTCAATAAAAATATTAAAGGAGGATGAGGAGACAAAAGGTGAATCTGGAGGATATTAAATAGGAGAACCCAGGTGATCTTTTTTCAATGCCTTGGGTGGAAGCTGACCATTTTTGATATCATCTGTTTGGTTACAATTTCTTGGGAAAACAGTGTACCTCATTTTGTCATCTACTGGAAGCTCTTGAAAGAACTTCTGTTTAAGATCTTTCCTTGGTGTGAATTTCCATTTGTCATAAAAGTTGTAGTTTTAAAATTATGAAACATGAACCCAAGGTTGTACTCCTTGTAGTTTTGCACTAGTATTGGTGTTTTGGAGGACAGACTAGCGCCTCTTGCACCTGGGTTCCAGATTGATCTTTTAGTGGTGTCTTCCAGAAGACTAGGTATCTGACTCAAAGATGATGTCAGGGCTATAATGGTATTTTCAGGGAAAGGCAGACTTGACCTGTTGGTGATAAGTATGAGAGCATTTAATGATACCTTGGAAGTATATAAGGATGTCATATTGGATCAGATTAGCGTTGCCTAAAGTCCTAGAGGAGTGAGGACTTGCTGGTAATTATTGGCCTGCTGGTAATTATCTCATAAGGAGATAGTTAAAATTGACTGTGGTTTGGAGGATTGAAGGATATAGGTAACACTTTCAGCTAAGGAAGATTTGAATCCTCAGAGAGTTTGATGGTTTGAGTTTTTCAGTGCCATTGACCCATTCTTTTTTTCTAGAGTGTGAGGGAAGTAAGAATAATATAGTTTTTTTGAGAGTTGAAGCACCCTTTGAATATTCTGAACAAACTTACCAGTGAAGAGGGACTTCCTCTACTGCTACAGAGGAATAAAGGTATTCTCCAAGTGAGGAAAGTTCTTTCTAGAGGAACAAAGGTGTTCCCCAAGTAACGGAAATTCTTTCTACTATCAACTTAGCAATAGTAGTGGCAGTAGCCTGTTGGTAGGAAAAAGCGTCTAACCATCTGAAAATATTCAGACTATGGTTAGAACATATTCATACCTATGAGACTTTGGGAATTGAATAAAATCCATTTGCCAGTGAAAAAGGGACCAAATGGAGCTGTCACCTTTGCTTTATCTTTACGTTTTTACCAGGATTTTTTTCCTAGTAGATTAGAAATGTTTTGGCTACCCTACCTGTACAACATGAGGGCTGAATTAGCCACACCAATATTTGTGGAGGAGATCTTTAAGATTTTCTTTGCTGGGTCTATGGGCTAAATTTCATGCAAGGCCAGGTAGAGACAAGTAGCCATTTGGGTGTCTCCAAAGCTCATCTGAGTAGATAAAGTATTCTGCTTGTTGCCAATAGATTTTCAGCCTCAGGGACTAGTAGTTGTCCAATAGGGTTTTTAAGTAGTAATTTCTGTCTCTAAGGGAGGGTAATGAAGGGAAAGTATGCAGATGGTTGAGGAAGAATTTTCTTGTGAAGCATCTATCTTAGCATATTTTTCAGCCATGGAGTTTCCTTTAGTGTCGAGAGTCTGGCTGTTTTGAGAATAGTTAATTCCTTGGGTAGTAGTAACATTTCTAATAAGTTAGCTACTTAAATTCTGTTTTTTTGATGGGTGTCTTTGCAGCTGTAATGAACGCTTTTTGTTTCCATACCACACCAAAGTCATTTACAATATCAAAATCATATCTGTGCTTCTATGCAGGATTTGTAAAGGCTGTGAGTTCTGCAACCTGGCTGAGTTCACCTCAGGTACGGGTTTGAACTCAATGGGTTGTTGAAAATCTGTGATAGTGTATCTTGCTCAAATTTCCCATTTGCATACCTGAGGTAAGTACCATGTGCAAAGGTGACATAAGGGTCTTTGAGAGGAGTTTCAGTGAGGTTTGGATGAAAAGGAATTATAGACTGTGGAATGGTGATGCAGTTATGAGGTTGTTCTTCAGGAGGGAAAGAAGACTAGCTTCCCCGAGTTTTAGACAGCGATGGATAGTGATGTGAGAGGGAGAAAGCAGTAGGATTTCATAGGACATGAGTTAGGTGCAGAAAATGTTGCATGTTTTGGTAAGTCGCAGGGTCTAAGTTGCATGAGATACATATAGATTGAGTGAATGACTCAGAACTAAGTCAGCAATAGTCTCAATTAATTTTGTAGCAGTGGCAAACTCATACAAAGGGAAAAGCAAAGGGAAATGCCTGAGCCATAGGATCTAAAGCAAGGCTAAACTATACAATAGGCCTTTGGCTTCCACTGTGTTTTGGGGGCAATACCCCTAAAGCATGTCCTTCCTCTTTGTGCATAAAAAAGTAAATGGGCAATGAGTGATTGGGAGAATCCAAGAGTGGGGGAAAAGGAGAGAGAGGATGTGATTTTTTGAAATTGAGGTACGGAAGGAGAGTCCCCATTAAGAGGTTCAGAGATTCTTAGTCACGGCATATGAAGGGAAAGTGATAGTAGAAATGTCAGGATTCTAATTCCAGCAAGAGCCGATTAATCCTATAAACCCTTGGAGTTATGTTTTGGTCTCAGGGATAGGGAAATTGATAATGGTGTTAACTCATTTAAGGGATAAATATTCCCTTCAGGGGAGATATCATGTCCTAGGTAGTGGATTTGAGGATTGCATAATTACACTTATCTTTAGAGACCTTATGCCCCTCGTGGTCAAAAACTTGGAATAAATGTTGGATGTAGACACCCAAACTGTCAAAATCAGGTGAGCAGAGAAGGTCATCTACATACTGGATACGAGTTTCATTATAAGGTTGAATTTCTCAGGTTCATATTTAGGGTCTCAAACAAATAAGTAGCAGCCTAAGTAAAAACCTGAAGCATAACATATACTCTTGATTTTTCCGTAGAAACTGAAAAAGACATAGTGAGGCAGGGTGAAGAGGTGTGAGGAGGAGGAGAAGGAAGAGGAGGAGGAGGAGGAGATCATAAGGTGATGACTGTTAATGAATAGTATTGGGGTGGATAGAAGCCAGAATGATGTTAGGGTTAGAAACTAGAAAACCATGGGAAGACTCTTGTTGCTTTCAGGTCTTGGACTAGCTGGTATCTTTTGCCAATAGTCTTCTTTACTTGGAAGATGGTGGTTTTACAGGGACTGGATGTGGGGACTAAGAGTTCTCTGCCAAGTGGGCCTTGAACTGATTAATAAATTATTCTCAATACTTGTGGGGGTCCAGAAAGTCTTTAACACTAACATAAATCGGAGTGTGACCAAAACTTAGAGAGTACTTTTTCAGATAGGCATGAAGGTCATTAACCCTTAGTTGCAGGTGGGGAAGGGTCACAGGTTAGGGTGGGGAATTAGGGAGCCAGTTAGTTCAATAGAGGCAGGGAGGAATAAAAAAGAAACATAGGAACTGATAAGGGAAAACAAAAGGAAATTCGCAGAGTAAGGAGGAGTAGTGGGTGGGGGAAAGGGCTGGAGTGATGCATATGGAGGGTTCTGGGTAAAGAAAGGAGTTGTGAGGTTTTGTTGGGAGTAAAAGAGGAGCAACAGAAAAGGATTGTTGGTAACTGAAATAGACATTCCTTAACTCCAATTATAATTGGAATTGTTTTGCAAGAAGAGGACATCTTAGTTATCTGAGCACAGAATGTTTTTCTATGGGAGTAGCTAGTTTTAGTGGAATAAACAATTCTGATTTTAACTAATCAATCATGACACAAAGAAGGGGGAGTTGGAAGGTCTGTGTCTTGCCTTGTCAGCAGATTCAGGCAACAGAAGAAAAATCTGTTTCTCTTTCTCATAACTAAGTTTTCATTATTAATCTGTCTTGATAGAAGTCTATTCAACTATCTTGCAGAATAGCTTTACAAAGTAACTAAAATTGCCATGCATGCTAGGAAGAATGGATCACAGATATCTATATAACCTTTACATGCAAAGAAAAAATTCTGAGGGATTCTTTTCCTCTCATAACTCTAACATGATTTGTCAACAAAACCTCTCAGTTCTGCCATCGAAATGTGCCTAGACCCCGGTCATTTCTCCTACTTCAAATGTTACAACTCTAGTCCCAGCTTCCATGATCTCTCACCTAGATTATTGCATTAGCTCTGCCTCTGTGCTTCTATCCTTGATTCCATATATTCTGTTTTTATGTCAGCAACCAGAATAGTAGTCTTCAAATCCGGTGCACATTAAGGCACTCCTCTGCTGGGAGGTTGCTCGCAATCCTCCAGTGGTTCCCACGACTCTGTTCAAATGCCAAAGTTCTTATCACAGCCTATATGATCTTGCTTCCTGTTATCCCTCCCACATCTCCCATTCTCTCCTTGTTCTTTCTGCCTTTGCTGGCTTCCTTGATGTCCTTTGAACCTGTCAGGCATGATTTTGCCTGTGTGGGCCTTTGCATTTGCTTGACTTCTCCTCTTCCTAGTCTTGCTAAAACTCATATTCTTAGTCATTATTTAAAATTGCAGCCTCTCTCCTTGCACTTCCTACTCCTCTTCTCTGCTTTAAATTTCTCCATAACCTTTAACAACCTCCAGTATACAAAAGAGTTTAATTATTTATTTTATTCATTTCTGTCTCTTCCCACTAGAATGAAATCATTAGAGCAGACACTTTTGTCTGCGTGGTGAATGGCTAAATCTTCAACACTTAGTGAACTGTCTGCCACGTGGTAGGCATTCAGTTAATATTTGGTAGATGAATGAATTATTTGTACAAATTTTAAATTTACCATCAAAACTGAAAGATTTGATTCAATTTACATTTTTGGATTTTTATACTTATTTGCAAATTAGACTCATTGCTTTCTCTTGGTTTAATCAGCAAAATACATTTATATAAGGGATTGTAGCATCTGTGAAGAATTTGACTAAAATCAAAACTTGAATAGAAAATATATCACATATGAAGTGATGCAGAGGAAGCAAAACCAGCTGTGATCTCCTAAATAAAACTCATGTGTCCCTATAGGTTCCTTTTGGGGACATGATTCTTTAAGGAACATAAAGCACACCTCCATCTCTAATTCTGTAGTTCTCCTGGTAGTAACTTAGAGGCTATAGTAAAACAGTCTAATGCTGTTTTTAACCAAAGTAGAAAATCTACTTAATGCTTCTTTTTATGCTTTGTCTTTCCCATTACACCAGCTTCTATATACTACATAACAAGTATCTAACTGCTCAACTTGTAAATTCCTTTTTAGGAAACAAGAAATGTTATTATGAAGTTGGTAAGAATTGGCCATATATTAAAATTTTGTATTATTCATATCATCAAGAATAAGAGAAGCATAATATTATTGAGGAAAAGTAGTCATAATGTGAGAAATACCTGGGTTTGAATATGACTTTGCTATTTATTGTGTGACTTTGGTTAAGGTACTTAAACTTTTTAAACTTCCTACAATGTCAACTTCGTGCAGGAAAAAATTTTTTTTTCTTCCTGATATGTCCTTGTGCCCAGAGCAGTATATGGCACGTTATGCTCTCAGTATATATTTTTCAAATAAATAGATAAATAAATAAATAAATAAAGTATTTCACAATAAATATTTAAAACATAGTAGGGTGGGATAACAAGAAAATAATAAGATAAAGTATGTGTAGCATTTATCATCATGGATAGCACATTTTTAGCAAGAGTATGCCTCATTTTTTTTTTTTCAGATTGTTGCTGAAATGTCACCTCCACAGAGCTTTCCCTGAGCCTCCTCCCCACTTCCTGTCCTTTAAAATTGCAGTTTCTTGCTTTTCTAATATTCTTTTTATTAAATTAAATTTATTGGGGTGACGTTGGTTGGTAAAATTATATCCGTTTCTAGTGTACATTTCTATAGTACATCATGTATATATTGCATTGTGTGTTCACCACCCAGAGTCAGTTCTCCTTTCATGACCATAGATTTGACCCCTTTATTTCTTCTACAACTTCCCCTTCCCCTCTGGCAGCCACTAAACTGTGTCTGTGTCTATGAGTTTTTGTTTGTTTGTTTCTTTGTTTGTTCGTTTGCTGTTTTCAGTTTTATATCCCACATCTGAGTGAAGTCATATGGTTCTCAATTTTTTTGTGTCTGCCTTATTTCACTTAGTATGATAATCCCAAGATCCATCCATGTTATCACAAAATGGCAGTATTTCATCTTTTCTTATGGCCAAGCAATATTCCATTGTGTATATGTACAAGGTGTGATCACAAAATACAGTGAGTGTTTAAATTTAAAAAAAAAATTACAGTAAAAGACACATTGTCATTAATCCCCCTCGAAATACTCCACCTCTCTTTGAACACAGTAATCCCATTGTTCTTGCCACTTTCTGAAGCAGTTCTGGAAGTCCTCTTTCATGAGTGTCTTTAGTTGTGCTGTCATGGCTTCCTCCATCTCACTCATGTTTTAAGGGTCTCTCTCCATTTTTTCTGATGCTGTATTAGAATGCGGGTGTCTGGAAAGTAGGGGGAAGTCTGTGGTCCTTAGTCTGCAATGGTCACATAGGTACCATAATTCCTTTTTTTTTCAATTTTTAAATTTTTTATTGGGGGATATGGGGATCAGTGTGTTTCTCCAGGACCCATCAGCTCTAAGTTGTTGTCCTTCAATCTAGTTGTGGAGGGCGCAGATCAGCTCCAAGTCTAGTCGCCGTTTTCAGTCTTTAGTTGCAGGGGGCACAGCCCACTACCCCATGCAGGAATTGAACCAGCAATGTTGTCGAGAGCTCGCACTCTAACCAACTGAGCCATCCGGACGTCCCTCCGGCAGCTTAGCGGCAGCTCATTGCCTTCAATCCAGTTGTGGAAGACACAGCTCACTGGCCCATGTGAGAATCAAAGTAGCAACCCTGTTCAGAGCTCGTGCTCTAACCAACTGAGCTATCCGGCCACCCCACGACCATAATTTCTTGATGTTTCACAATTCTGCTGTCCAGACTGGTACTCCATCTTCCTCAGAGCGGACTTACAGGTTTTCTTCCAAAGAGTCTTCTCCAGTGATTATACATTTCTTATCAGAGAACACCACAGATGCTCTCAAGGCCTTGCGTTTAGGGGCAAGCATTTACCAGTACCCCACACTGATCTCTCATTTCTGCAGATAGGCTATGGTTCTTCAGTACTCCCTGGAAGTCTTGTACTTTCTTTCCTCATTGTCCTGGAGAAGCTCAACCTTTTCCTCCAAATTTGTGCCATTGTTTCCTCTATATCTTTGAACCACTTTCTATACCAACATCTTTTGATAAGCTGCCATCTCTCAAACAAGATCTGATGACAGGAACAAGGGCAGATTTTTGTCTTCTATGTGTTTGGTAATTCCTTTATTTTAGATTCTATTACACAACAGTTATTAAGATCTGTAGGTAAGAGAGCGTAGATTCTGGACACATTGTGGGGCCATTGATTTAGAATGGGGAGAATCTAATACCTCTCATTTTTTGCCTCTTTACAGCTGGGAGAATAAAGTACAGATTTTTGTCTAAATAAATCATCTTCTGAATTCTCCTCCCCAAGAAAATTTTTGTAACTTAAAAATTGTTTCCCTGCTGAAGTGTCTCTTTATAGGTGTGGCTCAGGTACTTGTGCACCTGCTCTCCCTAAGCAGTTATTCCCATAAGTAAAGGAGTGTCTCATATATATTTTATATTCTCTCTGAGCATTCTAAAATTTGGGTGTGTGAGATTACCTTTAAGAATAAAGTTAGATAAGCTGATTGCATTTGAAGAGATCTTTTTCATAATCTTGTATGTCATGGACTTAAAAGCTATAAGAAATTTAATTTAGATGCAGTTTATAGCTATGGACTGTTTATCCTCCTTGGCCCTTGCTTATATTTGGAGATCTCAATTCTTATCCTCCTGGGATCTGACATTGACTGTCTTGCCAGGGACCCTTTAATTGATGGTGGGGGAAAGTGTTGCCCTGACCAGGCTTCTAGGCTTTATCCCAAATTAGCCTTTAAAAAAAAATTTTTTTTTTTTGGGTGGTGGGCCTTTTGGCCTCCTTTCTATTACCTTGGTCATATATAGAAGGGATATTGTGTAGAAAAGTTTAATTTTTTGCAGAACCATGTTGAATCTTTTTTTTTTTTTTTTTCATTTCTCTCTCTCATGTATCAATATCACTAAGTATATCTTACTTTGCAATACTTACTTAGAGTTCTCTTTGAGTACATAAAGCCAAGAGTTACTTTAACTGTCTTTAACATGTAGTGGTAGTAATTATCTCTGAAATGCTTTCCTTCACACCTGAGCAGTGCTCTTTATAGCTTCACTTTATATTTAGGTCTCCTCTTCTTTGATTCACAGGTGTGTGTGTGTGTGTGTGTGTGTGTGTGTGTGTGTGTGTGTGTGTGTGTTATGGATAGCAGATTATGGGCAGTCTTACTTGTCAGGTTACCAGGTTTGCCTTCCTTCTGTAGTAAGCTCTTAGGGGACCTACAGAAGGGTGTTCAGAGAAGCCATGGCTTTTCACTGCCTTGCTCAGTTGCCATCTGCTGTAGCTGGCAAAATCTGGGCCATCACTTCTGAATACAACATCCCTTCTTCCTCTGACTAAATAATTTTGAGTGTTTTGTGGCCAGAGCTCACTGCAACAGTTTTCAGCTTTAGTTAAATGCAGATGCATTTTCATTTTTGTTTGGATGCATATCCAGGAAGCTGATCTGTACTACTCTCTGGTTTTCAATATGGCCAAAGCTGGATCGGCAATGCTCAATAATTCAGCCATGCACACTGAGTGCTGTACTGCCCTTAGAGACTGGATTCCTAAAGCAACCTGCTTCTAAACGTAGCAGCTGCCTGGCCTAGAGTAGAAGTTGCTGCTATAGCACCTAAGTAATGGGTCCTCTCCAAGATTCAAATATCTCTTCTAGAACTGGCTTTCCATCACCAGAAAACACCACCATTTTCCAGGAGTTCATTATTTTTGTCAGAGCCTGAAGGTATTTTTGCAACACATTTTTAAAAAACATTATCCTTTACATTTACAAAAACAGTATACTTTACATTTATAAAAGCAGTATACTTTACATTCACAAAAACGGTATACTTTACATTTAAAGACATGGATATTACTGTGTTCCCATATCCATGACGACTGCTGCTTCCCTCTTCAAAAAATGTTCTCTCTTAGAAATTCAGAGCTTGAAAAAAAGGACTTTAAAAATGGTCTTCTGTGATATGATTGCTCCCTAGTCCTTTTGCACCTTCTGCCATTCAATTTATGTCTACCAAAGGGTGTTGGTAAACTTTTGTAAAATTTTTCTTTAAATTTTATCTCAGCATGGTCCACTTGTAGTGGTTGCTTCTTGTTTTTGTTGTTATTCTCAAAGTTAAAAGTGATTATTATCTTTCCTCATCTGTCCAATTTATTTTTTCAACATGGTGTTGGCTGTGGCTTAAAAACCAATGAGCTCAAATTATAAGAGTTGTGATTAGTCAGTAGTGTAGCCATGATCTGTCAAAATATTTTTGGTAATCTTGAAGGAGGTCTCAATGTGTAGCAAGTTTAAAATTCTTTATAATCTGTGAAAGTAAGAAAGGAAACATTAGTTTACTTCTTCTAAATTAATTTAAATTTGGCTCTGGGACCCCATTTGCTAATGTGAAGAAATTAAATATCAATTTTATTTTTAGAGATGCTTTCTCCCTACCTAAGTTTCATCACAACAGGATTGGAAGACAGCTAGAAGAATATTTATAAAGCAAATATTATAAAGCAAATATTTATAAAGCGAATAAGAAACTTCTTATTCCTTGGTGGTATTTGTTGTTACTTTGCCCCATCTGTTGCTTAATGCAATTGTTGAGACTGGTCCTTTGTCATCACTTGGGCAACGATCATTGAGTGTGTTTAAAGACACTCTTTAAAGCAGTCCTTTGCATTGCCTGATAATTAGGCTATGTATAACTTCATTCATTCTGAGGACTTTGGTGTTTAATTAACAGCCACACATAATATCTGGTGCCTAATGTTGGTGACTACATGCAAGAAGCACATAAATTTCCACCATTCAGGGAAATGTGTAAGTGTTTCCAAATCGACCTTTTTCTCAGGGGTTAAATCTCCTTTCCCTTTAACTCTCAGAATCAGGCTTTTTTTTCTTCCTCTGAATAGATCTCTAATTCTCAAACAATAGAGACTTTTTTTTCCCTGGGTGGCTGGCAACTTCTCCTTCGACCTATGCAATACAAAGGGAGTAATAGTTTTTGAAGGAGAAAACCTTAACTTTTTAGGAGATAGTAAGGGAAAATACCTCTTACTCTTTTTTTGAATCATTTCCAATAACAAGAACTGCAAAATTAATAATTCAATACATTTTCACACCACAGTATAAATCCATTGAATACATTTCAATGAAATAACAGGATAACAGGTCCCTCTTCTCATCATTGTATCCCCAGATTGCCAGGTATGTTGTAGGTATTAGTAAACAGGTTGAGTGTTGACTTTTCATTTGGGCTTTTTTTATCTTGAATATAGACAGATCCACAGTTATGAAATGTAGGAGCTGTACTTAAAGATTTCCTCTTGCTGATTATATTCATTTATTGTGGCTACATCAGTAAATAAAACAGACAAAATTCCTTCTTTTGTGGGACTTACATTCTAGTGGGACAGTGGGGGAGAATGTGACAATAAATGAAATAAATAAGGAAAATATATGGTATGACAGATGGTGATAAGTACTATGGAGAAAACTAAAGCAAAGAAGAGAGAAAACGCAAAGAAGGCAGTTGCAAATTATATTTGAATACACAGGAATACTTTCATTATTGGAAGGATGATATTTGAGCAAAGACCTGGAATAAGTGGGAGAATTAGCCACATGTAAAACTCCTCGATACAAGGAGAAAGAAAGACTGAGCTATGAGGCAGAAGCGTGTCTGCCTGATTGAGGTGAAGAGGCCTATTTGACTTCTGTGGATTGGCTGAGGGTGAGAGTGATAAGAGACGATAGAAGGATAAAGGGGGTTGGACTATGTCGGGCTTTGAAGATATTGCAAGGACTCTAGCTTTTGAACCATCATATGGTTTTGGGCCAAGCAGAAACCTAATTGTATTTAAATTTTAATGGAATCACTCTAGTTGCTCTGTAGAAAATAGACTGTTAGAGGCAGGAAGCAGGGTTAAGAATGTGATCAGTTAGGAGGCTGTTGAAATCATCCAGGTAAGTGATGACGGTGGCTTGTATTTGGGATTTATCTAGGCAGAGTGAAAAGTGGTGAAATCCTGTATCTATTATGAAAGTAGAACCAACAGAAACCTAGAACGTCAACGATCAAATTTAAGTTTATGGGTTCATATTCTCTTTGCACTGTGTTTTGCATTCTTAATCAGTATTTCCACGGTATTTCTCAAAGGCAGTATAGGAAAGGAAATGACTGATTGAGCTGGGCCTGTGAATGAGCTGTTAAGAATGCCTGTTTTAAAGAGTTATATGAGGCCTAAGTCAGTAACGGTTTTATTCAGGGAGAATAGAAAGTTAAGTCTCTCACTAAATTCTCGGTTTACTGTACCATTTAGACTTCACTGCCAGTTTTACAATAGCACAACCCCAGGATTAGTGGTGGATAGATACTTGGGGAACTGCAACACAGCGTGAGTTCTTCCTGACACCTATTGGGTTATATACTGTGAATCCATAAAAGAACTCCAACTCGTCCAGTCATTACTCTTGAGAATGAGAAAACACCTACTCCTCTTAAAATAATAAGAAAGAACAGTGGGATACAAAGTCCCATTAAAAAAATCACATGCAGGACTGTTCTTTACTAATTTGCAGAAGAGAAAGCGTGCTTTAGTGAAATTTGTCAGAGGCATACCACATGGGGCTCCATCATGAGAAATTAATAGACAATCAAAGGAAACCAGAAGGCTCCCATTTTTTGCAGAATCAGAGCTAGGCACTCATTTATTTTTGTAGTTTTCTCTTAATAGTCCAGTAGTTTCTACCATGCAGCAATTTCATTAAAGCTTTGATCATACCAGTAATATAAACTCAAGCGTTCTGCAAAGGCTTCATTGCCCTAAAGAGTCAGTAATTGGCCAAATGGCTTTTAGAGTTTTGCTCGGATTCCTCACAGTACAAGTAAAAATTAATTACCCCCACCGTTTCTGCAATGCCATAATAGAAGGGTGTCAAAACTTGTCTTTCTAAATGACATTTCTCTGTATCACACTGGATATGGGACTGGCTGTAAATGTGATTTGTTGAAATCATTAATGAAGTACTAGACCTAATTGACTTCTCTTAGCTTTATGACAACATAAAGCAAGTTCTGCACTAGTGATGATAACTCTTTTGAAGTTCTCTAGTTGGAAATCCATGGCTGTATATTTTTCCAATGAGGCAAGACTTAACATTATTTAGAATATGAAATGCAGCTGTAGTTAAGGAACAATATGGCTATATGGCAGACATGACTATTTTTGATTTTTTATCATTATCTTTGTCGGCTGCGTCTGCTGAGCTCCTGATATATTAGTACCTTGCATTAAGATTTGTGGAAACTGGTGCACCAGGGGTAAGGCCTAGCACATGGGGAATTCACTGTTGTATGAGGGAGTGTATTTTGTTCGACCACTGCTAAAGCTGATTTATACCAAGAACTTTCGTATTGGAAGACCGTGTTTTCATCGTAAATATGAGAGACCTAACGCTCTAGGAGAGACTGATGATTCTAACTCTGAGGCTGGGCTTCAGTTATTAATTCTGTAATACCTGAAAATAGATGAGCTACTTATAAATTGAAAATATTTGGATATTAAACTAGGATTAAAATTAGATAACATGTAATAATCCTTGTGTTTAATCATTTTTCTATGATTAAATTAAAACTACTGCTAATCAATGCAGACCAGCCATTTATTGGTAGGGATGAAAAGTAAAAACTGTATTTAAAAAAAGAAACAACACATTGTATAAGTAGTAGGAAAATATGGTAACAGGTTAAATGACAATGTAAATGTAGTGAAGTGGGCAGATATTTTTTTGTTTTTTCTGGGATTCATTTCTCCCCCTATCTGCCCTATCCCTCGTGCTTTTAATTGAGCTGTCAGTAATAATATTCTACATCTTCCTGGCTACAGTGATATGCAGGTTATCTGCGTTTGACCCATCTCTACAGCAAACAATAATTGTCCTATGTGTGGGCTCATGACCTAAATAGATGTATTCATTCTCTACTGCTGCTGTAACTAATTATACAAGATTAGTAGCTTAAAACAACACAAATTTATTATTTTATAGTATTGTAGATTAGAAATCCACTATAGGTCTCATTGAGCTAAAATCAAGGTGTTCCTTTTTGCAGATTGGGGAGAATCCATTTTCTTGCTTATTCATTGGTTAGCAGAATTCATTTCCATCCAGCTGTAGGACTGAACTCTCAGTTCGCTTACTAGCTGTCAGTTTAGGGCTTCACTTACCTCTAACGACTTCTTTCCTAGTCCTTGCACATACAGCCCTACATCTCAGAAGCAGCAAAGCTGGCATCAAGTGCTTTACACACCGCTATCTCTCTGACCCACTATTCACCTTCCTCTTCCAGTTTAACATTTCATGTGATTTATATTGAGCTCACTGAAATCATTGAGGATAATCTCCACATACAAAAACCCTTGACCTTAATCACATCTGCAAAGTTCCTTTTTGCATGTAAAGGAACTTATTTACAGGTTCTGTGGTTAGGACATCTATTATTCCGTCTACCACAGCAGGGTAATGAGCACCATTTCCAGGCGTTGATGTGCATCTACTGGTCTTAAGGAGCTCCTCTTGCTGGATTTGCAAAGTGGTTCCAGTTAGCTTGCAGCCACTGGGGCTCTTTTTTCAAGATTCATGGAGGAAACTCATTTGTAGTGACAGAGACTGAAGCCAAAACCTAGCAAAGTGATGAGAGAGAGAGAGAGAGAGAGAGAGAGAGAGAGAGAGAGAGAGAGAAGCCTGTTATCCCTGGTTGAGAAGCTTCTTTTATATTAACCAAGTAAATAGTGTATTAATGAACCGCCTCTTGTACTTTGGAAATTAGATTTTCACAAACCAGAGTTCTTAAGTATGTGTTAGAAAAACATGAAGATGCTCTTGGTATAAATCAGCTTTAGTAGTGGTGGAACAAAATATACTCCCTCATACAACAGGAATCTCTCATGTGCTGTGCCTCACCCCTGGTGCACCAGTTTCCACAACAAGTCCTAACACAGGGTACCAATATATCAGGAGCTCAGCAGACACAGCTGATGAAGATAATAATGGTAAATCCTTGAGGGTTTTGATAAGTTCCAGTAGTAGACAAACTTTAGTATAATTGACCCATTTGAAAGCAGAGAGAAGCAGTTAAGTTTGTAATGAAAAGGCCTTTCTGTCTGTGCCCAGAGACTTCTGAGTACTGAGGGTCAGATAGTCACAAGACAAATATTTGTGAAATTTAAATTCTCTTGCTCACTCTGAAGCTGGTGTAGTCAAATAGAGAAAGAGGAAAATCACAGCAGCAAATAAGAATGGGACCCAAAAAGAGCCAAGGAAATGGAAGAAATTATACTGCAGGCATTTGCTAATACTTTTTGCTGTGTACTCATTGCATGACAGGGGTTTGTCATTTCTCTCACGATAAAGCACCTTCCACTGGGATACAACTTGGAGCAAAGGAGCTAATTGGCTATGCCTCAACACAGCAGCTTGTCGCGAGAGGCCAAGATTGAAGTAGTTAGCCTGAAGTCTAGGATTATGGGAAGAAGTATGTGGCTTCTTGCTAAGGTTGGGATCTTCTAAATTTTACAGCTTTAGTTATCAGCTAATATTGTTGTCAGAAATGAATAGACTGTTGGACTGTAACACTTTTAATAGAGTTATAATATGGAGAAATCCTAAATTATGAAAACAAGAGCCTATGATTATTCAACACCTAAGGTAATTTCTAGGACACCCCAACCCCTGCCCCCCTCCCCTGCAGCCATGGCAATGGCAGACAGCAGAGCCAACCTCCCAGCTGACCACTCATGGAAATTCAGAAGGACCAAGAAATAAAACTAAAGTTGTTTCAAGCCATTGCGATTTTCAGGTTATTCGTTACCCTAGAATAACCTACTCTATATTGACTGATATATCCTCTTAAAATTTCCCTTTACTATTGCTTTCCAGATGTTATTTAACCATAGGTTGATGCTCTTAGAGAAACAACATATTTCTTCACCTTTGGGGGTGGAGAAACTATTTCCCACTTCTATATTTCCACATGGAGAAACTCATTAGAGTAAAAACACTCGAGAATTTTCTTTGTCCCCTTAATTGTTACTCTTCCAAGGGCAGAAGAACCAACTAATTAAAATGACACTGGCTGAAGACACTGGGCACACGTGACTCATTCTCTTCCCTTGTTCTCTGTGGGATGTTCTTGGTCCTTAAGGACATTTGGTTTGTTTCTGGCCATGTAGTCAGCTGAGAAATATAGGTCTTACACATGCCAGGGAAGGCCTGCTCTTGCCTGACTCTTGCTGGGACAGTGTGGGCAATTCAAAATGTCCTTAATTCAGAGAGAAGTAATAGCAAGTCCTTTGACTCAGAGCTAAAACCACATTGTCTAATTACTTTTTAATCAGTAATTTAATATCTGTCTGATTCCTGTGTCTATCTTTCAACTTCTTCCAAACTGAGGAGAAGAAAAAAAGTATATGCGTAAGTGACTCTAGAACTTATGTTGAATGCAGTAATGGATGAGAGTTTGGGTTAAGTGCTTTTCTTTACTTTTCCATTAATTGCTTTTCTTTACTTTTCATTGTTCTTTTTTTCAGCTTTACTGAGGTATATTTGATAAATAAAATTGTAATATATTTAAAGTGTACAATGTGATTTTATATACATATATAGTGAAAGGATTCCGCCATTGAGTTAATTAATACACCCATCACCTCACTTATTTACTTTTTGTTATAGTAAGATCATTTAAATTCTATTCTCTTAGCAAATTTCAGTTATAAAATACAGTGTTAACTATAGTCATCACGTTATACATTAGGTCTTCAGACCTTATTTATCTCATAGCTGTAAGTTTGTACCCTTTTACCAACCTCTCCTGATTTCCGTCACCCTCCATCCACTGGGAACCATTTTTCATTTTGCCATTTCTATCAGTTGGAGTATTAGTATTTTTTAGATTGCATGCATAAGTCTGCAATTAACATGTGAGCATGGATATGTCTTTGAAATGATGATTTTGTTTCCTTTGGATATATACCCACAAGTGGGATTGCTGGATCATATGCTAGTACTCTTTTTAATTTCTTGAGAAACCACTATGCTGTTTTCCATAGTGGATGCACCAGTTTTTATTCACACAAGCAGTGTACAAGGGTTCCTTTTTCTCCACAGCCTCACCAGCACTCAAAAAAAATTTTTTTTTTTTTTTAAAATAATAAACAGGTGTGATGTGAAATCACATTGTAGTTTTGATTTGCATTTCCTTGTTGATTAGTGATGATGAGAAACTTTTCATGTACCTGTTGGCTATTTGTATATCATCTTTGGAAAAGAGCCTGTTTGGATCCTTTGCCCATTTAAAAAAATGCGTTATTAAAAAAAATTTTGTTGTTGTATGAGTTCCTGGTATATTTTGGATATTAATGCCTTATTAGATACGTGGTTTGAAAATATTTTCTTCTATTCCATAGGTTGCTTTTTCATTTTGCTGCTGGTTTCCTTTGCTGTGCAGAGGCTTTTTAGTTTCATGTAGTCCCACTTGTTTATTTTTGCCTTTGCTTTCAGTGTCAAATAAAAAAAAAATATATCATTGCCGAGATCAATGTCAAGAGGTTTACCCCCTGTATTTTCTTCAAGGAGTTTCACAGTGTCATGTTTTATGTTCAAGTTTTTAATTCATTTTGAGTTGATTTTGTATATGATATAAGTAGGGACCCATTTTATTCCTTTGCATGTGGCTACCCAATATTCCCAACACTATTTATTGAAGAAACCATTCTTTTCCTTCTATATTCTTGGCCTTAATTAATATTTTTATCATAAATTAATTGACCATATATGCATAGATTTATTTCTGTGATTTCAGTTGTATTCTATTGATCTATGTGTTTGTCTTTATGCCAGTATCATACTGTTTTGATTAAAGTAACTTTGTAAGATAGTTTGAAATAGGACATGTGATGCCTATAGCTTTGTTTTTCTTTCTCAAGATTGCTTCAGTTATTTGGGTTCTTTTGTGGTTCTATACAAATATTAGGGTTGTTCTATTTTTGTGAAAAACAATATTGGAATTTTGACAGGGATTACATTGAATCTGTAGATTGCTTTGGGTAATATTGACATTTTAACAATATTAACTTCTCTGATCCATGAACATGGTGGAATAATTTTGCATTTTTTGTGTATTCTTCAATTTCTTTCATTAATGTCTTATAGTTTTAAGTGTAAAAATATTTCACCTCCTTGGTTAAATTTACTTCTAAGTTTTTTTTTTTATTGCTTTTGATGTTATTGCAAATAGACTGTTTTCTTAATTTCTCTTTCTGAAAGTTCATTGTTAGTATGTAGCAATGAAACTGATTTTTGTATATTGATTTTATATTTTGTAACTTTACTGACTTTTAAAAAAATTACTTCTAACAGTTACTTTTAGTAGAATCTTTAGGGTTTTCTATGTATAAGGTCATGTCATCTGCATATAGAAACAATCTTGCTTCTTTGCCCCAATTTGGATGCCTTTTTTTCTTTTTCTTGCCTAATTGCTATAGCTAGGACTGCCGGTACTATGTTAAATAAAAATGGTAAGAATGGGCATCCTTGTTTGTATCCTGATCTCAGAAAAAAAGCTTTTAGCTTTCACTGTTGCATACGATGTCATCTTTGGGCTTGTCATATATGGCCTTTATTATATTGAGGTATGTTCTTAATATATCTAGATTGTGAGAGTTTTTGTTATGAAAGAATGTTGAATTTGTCAAATGCTTTTTCTCCATTTATTGATATGGTCATATAATTTTTATTCTTCATTTTGTTAATGTGGTGTGTCACGTTGATTGTTTTGTGGATGTTGAACCAACCTTGAATCCTTCAAATAAATGCCACTTGATCATGGTGTATGATCCTTTTATAATAATATACTGTTGAATTTGATTTGATTATATATATAGTATATATATTTTACATACATATATTACATCATATATATTTTATATCATATTTTTACATCATATATTTTACATCATATATGTGTGTGTGTGTGTGTGTGTGTATATATATATATATATATATATTTTTTTTTTTTTTTTTTTACATCAGTGTTCATGAAGAATTAGCCCATAAAGTTGTTGTCTGGCTTTGGTAATAGTGCAATGTTGGCTTTGTAACATGAGTTTGGAAGTATTTCCCCTTCTATTGTTTGAAGGAGTTTGAAAAGGGCTGGTATTGGTTCTTTTTTAAATATTTGGTAGAATTTAACAGTGAAGCCATCTGGTCCTGAACGTTTCTTTATTGGGAGGTTTTTAATTACTGATTCAATCTTCTTATTAGTAATTGGTCTGCTCAGACATTTTATTTTTCCATGATTCAGTAGCTTTTTAAAGTTTCTAAGAATTTATCCATTTCTTCTATGTTGTCCAAATTTTGGTGTATCATTGTTCATAGTAGTCTCTTATGATCCTTTGCATTGTGGGCAAATAATCCTTTGAAATAGATGAGTATTTTTGCCTGCTGTCTCTGTGTTGAGCCCTGGGGGTATCCATGGTGAGAAGTGTTTCTTTGTTTGCTATAATCTCATGGGTTTTACAAGCTCTGTTGGTTTTTAGAGCTAGGAATTTTGGAGGCCCATCCCTATGGTGGGGGTCTTAAAAGTTTGGACACTTGATGTGGGGTCCAAAATCTTGCTCCTCAGGGAAAAACTGTGAATTGTGTAGTCCTTCCTGATGATATGGTCCTTGCTGGGGGTAGGGTTTATGGTAAAAATGTCTCAGTCTTTCCTACCCATTTTAATGTGGGTATTTTCTCTTTCATCTGATGTGTAGGAGTTGCTCAGCTAGTTTATAGATCTCTTTCAGAGGGAATTGCTCCGTGTGTAGCTGTATATTTGATGTGTCCATAGGAGGACGGGAGCTCAGGAACCTCCTTTGTCACTATCTTGCTTTACCTTCTGATTTCACGTGTTTAAAAAAAAAGAGGGGCGGGGTGATAGTGTATCTTAACAGACAAGAATATCATGAAATATCTTTTTCCATCCCTTTACTTTCAGTCTGTTTGTATTTTTTGATCTGAAGTGAATCCCTTGTAGGCAGGATACGTAAGGTTCTTGTTTTCTTATCCATTCAGCTCCCCTATCTGTGATTGGAGCATTTAATCCATTTACATTTGAAGTAACTGTTAATAAGTATGTGCTTATTGCCATTTTATTATTCATATTTTTTATTTTCTTTTTCATATTAAATAAGTCTCTCTAAGATTTCTTGTAATGCTGATTTGATGGTGATGAACTCTTTTAGCTTTTTCTTGTCTGGGAAGTTCTTTATCTATCCTTTGATTCTAAATGATTGCTTTGCTGGGAAGAGTAATCTTGGTTGTAGGTCATTGCTTTTCATCACTTTGAATATTTTGTGCCAATCCCTTCTGGCCTGCAAAGGTTCTATTGAGAAATCAGCTGACAGTCTTATGATGGCTTCCTTGTAGGTAACTAAGTGCTTTTCTCTTGCGGCTTTTAAGATTCTCTCTTTGTCTTTAACCTTTGGCATTTAAATTATGATGAGTCTTGGTGTTGGCCCTTTGGGTTCATCTTGTTTGATACTCTCTGATTTTCTGGATCTTGTATATCTATTTCCTTCACCAGGTTAGGAAACTTTTCTGTCATTATTTTTTTAAATAGTTTTCAATTCCTTGTTTTCTCTCTTCTCTTTGTGATATTCCTATGAAGTTAATGTTAGTATGCTTGATATTGTCCCAGGCCCCTTAAACTCTCCTTAATTTCTTTGGATTTTTTTTTTTTTTTCTGTTCTGATTGGATATTTTCTGCTACCTTACCTTCTGTGTCACTGATTTGGTGTTCTGCTTCACCTAATCTACTGTTGATTTACTCTAATGCATTCTTCATTTCTGTTATTGTAGTCTTTATTTCTTACTGGTTCTTTTTCATGTTTTCTATCTCCATTTTTATGTTTCCTATCTCTTTGTTGAAGTTCTCCCTGAGATCATTGAGAATCCTTAAAATAAGTGTTTGGAATTCTGCATCTGGTAGATTGTCTCCATTTTGTTTAGTTCTTTTTCTGGAGCTTTGTTCTGTTCTTTTATTTGGGACATGTTTCTTTGTCTCCCCATTTTGACTACCTCCATGTGTTTGTCTCTATGTATTAGGTAGGGCTGCTATGCCTCTTAGTCTTAGTAGAGTGGCCTTATGTAGTAGGTGTGCTCAGTGGGGCTCAGTGGTACAATATTCCTTGTCACTTGAGTCATGCAGTCAGGTATATTCCTTGTGTGGGTTGTGTGTGCCCTGCTCTTGTAGTTGAGACTTGGTTGCTATTTGCATGTTAATGGGAGGGATTGACTCCCAACCTCAATTGTTGTGAGGACTGGCCTTGACTACATTATGGTGTAGGAGCTGACCCTACAGAGCAGGATCTGCCTCAGCAGGGCTCCGGTGCCTGCCCAATCTGCACCTTGGGTGTGTCATCTTTTGAGGTGGCTGGGTGATTCTCCAGCTTATTTTGAAGCTGGCCACTGGGAGTGCCAGCCCCAGGGCCACCTGGGAGGGGACCTGCTGCAGGTCAAGTTCAGCTATAGCCAGTGCCCCACCCAGGGTTATCTGGCAGGAGCCACAAAGAAATCTGTAGATGGCCACCATCCATGCTATGTTTGCAAGTGCCTTGAGAGGCCAAGCATGAACCAAGTCTGGCTGCCACTAGTGCCATGCTTAGGGATGCTCAGCTTGAGGTACAGGACACGCTCAAGCCAGATGCTGCTTTTCTGCATTCTGTGAACCCTTGAGAGACTCTAGAAAAGTCTGCAGCTTGAGCCAAGGCAGGCAGTCTGCACAAAAAAGCCACTGGAAGCAGCCTGGGTGTGCCCAAAAGTTGGGCAGGTCAGGGTCTCAAATCACCAGTGCATGACAAACAAATGGCATTAGCTCACTTGATGGAGTCTGCACCCTGGGAAGGGAGCGGGCTCAACAAAGAAACAATGCCTCCACCAGCTCCTCTTTCTAGGAGAAAGCTGCCCCTCCAGCCTCTATCCTGAAGCCAAACAACTCAGTTCCCCACCATATGTCCCTGCTGCCTTTCCAGTTGCTGTCCCAGCACTGGAGCTCAGAGCCAGTGATTCTGTCTGTAAGTCCTTGGGTGGTCCTTTTCACAGGAGCGCCTGGAACTTCAGCCACCCTCTGTCACAATCAGTCACAATCTTTGCTTGTTTTCATAGCCAGAAATTATGGGGACTTCTCTCCCTGGCACTAGAACCCTGGGCTGGGGAAACCCCTCTTTCCTCCAGGGAGACATCCACTGCCGAGATACTCCACCCAATTTTTAATGGTCCCACACGGGTGTGGGACCAGCTCATTCCATGTCTCTGCCCCACCTACCAGTCTCGAGGTGGCTTCTTCTGCATATCCTTAGTTGTAGGACTTTGGTTCAGCAAGATTTTAGGTGATTCTCAATGATGGTTGTTTTGTGGTTTAGTTGTAATTTTGATGTGGTCGAGAGAGAAATTAAGCACAGTGTTTA
Source organism: Rhinolophus sinicus (assembly GCF_036562045.2). Lineage (NCBI taxonomy): Eukaryota > Metazoa > Chordata > Mammalia > Chiroptera > Rhinolophidae > Rhinolophus > Rhinolophus sinicus. The sequence goes on along the minus strand of NC_133756.1, from coordinate 101,253,803 downwards.
CCTATTATGCCATCTTTATTGGAAAAATCTGTCATTGCTGTGTTTTTGTTTGTTTATTATAATTTACTTGTGGGATGAAGTATATTCAAAAAAGGAACAAAATCACCTTAGAGTGGTTTTAAGTTATTTAGTTTAAGTTATTTAGGTCATGAAAACACATAGACAATAGGAAAAATGATATAGAAAAAGATTTCATTGATACCTGGTAGAGATGGTAGTAGAATTAATCCAAATTGCCAATAAAAACTGACACTGCAAAAATCTGTGGATTGAAAAGATAGTTAGAGAGACATGGGAAGATTAAGGTTGTTGGTGAGTGGTTCTAAAAGGAACAATCAGATTTGAGAGAAGCATCAGGGAGTGTATGTGAGAGTTAAACTAAAAAAATATGTTGATTTAAATGCAAAAAAGGAAAAAAACTGACTCAGAAGTTTATGCCTATGTAACAAGAAGTTGGCTAATGGAGGAACATTAAAGAAAAAGAAGGAAAATGGTAAACAACAGAATTATGAGTGTATTTTATTTCTGCAATCTTTTCATAACTTTAAAAATTTGATTTAAAATGTGTACTTATTTTTTTTTTTGTACTTTATTCTATTTTTGGAGTAACTATGCTAAATATTTGCTGCTGGAATAAAATTGTTAAGGTTTTACTACTAAAAACAGCTTCTATGTCAAACAGAATTATTGAATTTCTCATCTACTTTCAAGACTTGAAGGGTACCAAAAAGAGACAGGCAGATTTTTTTCATTTCCTTCTTTTGAGCAAGGATCAAAGATCATGTTTTCTAATTCTTTTTTTTTCTATTTCATTACTATTCAGATACTAAAACCCTGCCTTGTAGAATCCTTATTACACATTTTAATGCATAATTTCTCTATTTTATTTTTATTATATTAAAGTTTTGTCCACTTTCGATTTATTCTGGTATTTCGTATCAACGGAGGGGCTCAGAAATCCACATTATTGAGCTAGCCATCAAGGTGAGCTATTCAATATAATATCAACTTGTCTTTTATTGTGCACTAAAGTATGTGATGACACCTGTGTAAATCATCATGGCATATTATTTGATCAATGAAGGATAACTGTCGTTCTGTGAGCTTCATTTTTCATTTAATAGTCTGAAAAATGTCTGTTAGTATCAGGTCTTAAATTAAGAGCGTACATTAACTCTCACCTCCCCTCACTGAAGTGTGGTACAGATTTAGTCAAAGCTTGATTTGACGCCTCCTTGATCATGGTATATCCCGCTTATAACCCAAATCCAAGCAATAATTTTATCAAATGTATCTGCAAAATGTGTAATAAATCTTAAAATGAAATGCTTTGGCATCAGACTACACCTGAGTTTAAATCTGACTTTTCCATTTACTCATTGTATAATTTTAGACAAGTTATTTTGAGACATTTCCTTCACAAAGTAGAGTTAATATCTATTTCATGTGGTTATTTTGGAGTTTCATGCGCTAATACAAGTCAGGCATTTAATACAGAATCTGGTACCCTGGAAAATGTCAATAATGATGATGATGACAATGACAAAAATAATATTACATATGATCCAGCCTAGGAGCCTTTGGGATAGTTCACAGCAAACTCATGCTATGTCCAGGAAAATACCTTTATGTTCATGTTTCTCTCTGTCCTTTTGTCTATGGAGAAAATAAAATCATACCATTATAGTTTTATTCTAATAAAGCTACTGTGAAATCTGCCCCAGTATTTTCCCTTCAAGCAATGATTTGCAATAATATATTTTCTAGATGTAAAATACAACAACTGTTTTCATTATTTCCAAGCTGGCAGTGAACTAGGGTCTCATACAACAGTCTCCTGGGACTTTGGACTTCTCAAATCCTTTCTGGTGACTCAAAGGCCAGTATGTAGGAACTTCTTGCAGTAACACCTGCCGTCTTCCATTTCTCTCTATGCCCTTACACCTATCATACTGCCAAGGTGTGCATCGTTGACTTCTGATCCTGCCCTGAGAATCCTTGTATAGCTAACATGATTCTTTCACTTGCTCTTACCCATTCTTTGAGACATTTTTGATATTTAAGTCCCCAGATCTGAAATCACAATTCATCTCTCCCTGGAGCTCTCAACTTTATGGTGAAGCACCTGTGAGTTTCATCTTCTTTTCCTCAGTGCACGGTGAAGTGCTTGATATACTCTAGAGTGCTCATTACATATGCAATGAATTAATACAACTTTTATTCCACTTACTATTAACTATGACCTCAATGGCCTTGCATGTTTCTAAAGGGAGATGTGCCTATTTTGATGAAAATTGTTCTCTGCCATTTTTAATGATCCTCCTTTTCCTGCAGTTTCAAGTGTCCTCAGATTGCAACAGAAATATTTCCACCAGTGAATTCTTTTCTCACTTTCATATATTAAATAACTGATCAGGAAATATTCACTTTGTGGAAGGGATATATTTTCTGCCTCATTGACATTGGCCTTGGTCATGTAAGTTGCTTTGGTTAAAGTATATTAGAGGAAGCAACTTACATGGAGACTTGAAAGAATTTGCATGGTTGGGCTTGCCCTCTTTAACTCCTGGTATTTACTGTGAGAAGACTATGACTCAGGTAACCACTGATTAAAGGAAGGTGACAGACACATGGAACTGTCACCTTCCTGGACCCAACTACAACCTTGACTCAAACCTTCTAAGCCCAGTTTAGAACCACCAAACCCCAGCTGACCTACAGACTTGTGAGTGAAAAATACTTACTGTTTCATGTCACTATATTTTAACGTAATACATTATTCAGCATTATTGTAGCCATTCCTGATTGGACTGTCCAATTTATAGAATCAGGAGGGGTATTTGGAGTTACAGACTAATCTGGAGAATGCTTGAGAAAATAAAAATATTTTAGTAAATTTATTCTTTTTTTAAACTGCTTAGATTATTATGCAAATAAATAACTTATTTTAGGTTCATGCTCTTGAATTTCTGTTATAATAAGGAATTACATTTACCACCTTAGTTCTAAAGGTTCAGTGATTAAGAGTAGAATTATCTTTATTTTATAATAGCTACATGAACTTACTGTGAGCCACTTACTATGCATAAGTGCCTATTTTGTTGTGTTTATACCAGACCACCTTAAATTCCATATTAAGATGAGGTTATTATTACTGTTAGAACTGCACATAGAATCTCCCTTTTTGTTAACATTCAGGATAGACATTTAGCTACAAGTAAATTCTCCTTGCTCTTTTGTCTTCAAGACTTCATGTTTGTTTTCTTTCTTTCTTTCTTTCTTTCTTTCTTTCTTTCTTTCTTTCTTTCTTTCTTTCTTTCTTTCTTTCTTTCTTTCTCTCTCTCTCTCTCTCTCTCTCTCTCTCTCTCTCTCTCTTTCTTTCTTTCTTTCTTTTGTGTGGTCTACATAGTGCCACTATGTTCATAGGTCTACGACTATAATGATTTCTTTTAAGAGATAACTATCATTTTCTGTCTTATTAGTTCCTTTGAGTTGTACACACTGGAGAAATTCAGTTCTGTTGAGGCTTACCATTTCCAGTGTGCTGGTTTGTTTCTTAGACCAACTTTGAGAATGATATTTTTTCTTCCACTGGAGTCAGTGTGAAGATGTGGAAAGGGAAAGTTTCCCTTTTCCATTTTCAGTCTTCTCCCTTTGGGCATATTGGGACTACTATAATAGGATTTGTAAGAATGTTCAAAATTCTTTACTGAAGATTTGTGATAATTTTAAAAGGGAATTACAACATGATATCACAATAGTTAAAGATATAGAAAACATGATCCTTTTATTTATTTATTTATTTTCATTAAAATTTATTGGGGTGACAATTGTTAGTAAAATTACATTGATTTCAGGTGTACAATTCTGTATTGCATCATCTATAAATCCCATTGTGTGTTCACCACCCAGAGTCAGTTCTTCTTCCAGCACCATATATTTGATCCCCCTTACTCTCATCTCCCACCCTCCACCCCCCTTACCCTCTGGTAACCACTAAACTATTGTCTGTGTCTATGACTTTCTGTTTCTCATTTGTTTGTCTTGTTCTTTTGTTGTTTTTGGTTTATATACCACATATCAGTGAAATCATATGGTTCTCTGCTTTTTCTGTCTGACTTATTTCGCTTAGCATTATACTCTCAAGATCCATCCATGTTGTCACAAATATTCCTATATCATCTTTTCTTACTGCCAAATAGTATTCCATTGTGTATATATGCCACAACTTCTTTATCCATTCATCTATCAAAGGACATTTTGGTTGTTTCCATGTCTTGGCCACCGTAAACAAAGCTTCAATGAACATTGGAGCACATGTGTCTTTATGTATAAATGTTTTCAGATTTTTGGGGTAGATACCCAGGAGAGGGATTGCTGGGTCATACAGTAATTCTATTAGTAATTTTTTGAGGAAACTCCACGCTGCCTACCACAGCGGCTGCACCAATCTGCATCCCCACCAACAGTGTATGAGGGTTCCTTTTTCTCCACAGCCTCTCCAACAATTGTTACTATTTGTTTTGTTGATGATAGCCATTCTAAATGGGGTGAGGTGATATCTCATTGTGGTTTTTATTTGCATTTCTCTGATGATTAGTGATGTTGAGCATTTTTTCATATGTCTGTTTGACATTTGTATGTCATCTTTGGAAAAATGTCTCTCCAAGTCCTCTGCCCATTTTTCAATTGGGTTGTTTGTTTTTTTGTTATTGAGTTGCATGAGTTCCTTATATATTTTTGATATTAGCCCCTTATCAGAGGCACTGTTTGCAGAAATCTTCTCCCATTCAGTTGGTTGCCTCTTTATTTTGTGGATGGTTTCTTTTGCTGTGCAGAAGCTTTTAAGTTTGATATAGTCCCATTCATTTATTTTAGCTTTTACTTCCCTTGCCTTTGGAGTCAAATTCATAAAACTCTCTTTGAACCCAAGGTCCATAAGTTTAGTACCTATTATGTTTTCTTCTATGCAGTTTATTATTTCAGGTCTTATGCTTAAGTCTTTGATCCATTTTGAATTAATTTTGGTACATGGTGAGAGATAGAAGTCCAGTTTCATTCCTTTGCATGGGGCTTTCCAATTCTCCCAGCACCATTTATTGAAGAGGCTGTCTTTTCTCCATTGTATGTTTTTTGCTTCTTTGTCAAAAATTGTCCATATTTATGTGGTTTTATTTCTGAAGTTCTTAATTCTATTCCATTGGTCTGCTTGTCTATTTTTCTGCCAATACCATGCTGTTTTGATTATTGTTGCCCTGTAGTACAAGCTAAAGTCAGGAGAGTGATACCTCCAGCACTCTTCTTTTTTCTTAAGATTGCTTTGGCTATTTGGGGTCTTTTGTGGTTCCAAACAAATCTGATGATTTTTTGTTCTATTTCTTTAAAAAAATGCCATTGGGATTTTGATGGGGATTGCATTAAATCTGTATATTGCTTTGGGTAATATGGCCATTTTAACTATGTTGAATCTTCCAATCCATGAACATGGAATGTTTTTCCATTTCTTTGTGTCTTTTTCAGAAAATACTATCCTTTGCTCAAGACCTCAAAGAGAAAACATCTAAGGAGTTAGCCTCTTCACAAAATATATCTTCTTCTGAGAGCTCCCCAATTCCTTCTTCCTCTTCCCTTCCCTTTAGCTTTTTGCATGATTCCAAGTCTCCACTCACTTCCTTAGGAAACATACTTTCAGTACACTTGCCCTCAGAAAAGTATTTAGTTCTTCCAAATACCTACCCTTTTAATATTTTTCTTTTGAAATTTAAATCATTCAAACTACAATGGTGATTTTGGATTTCCACTCAATGTCAGTGATGCCTATGGATCCAAGACCTGCAAAATTCCAAAGTGAGAGGTCACCTAATAGAGATGAAAAAAAAAAAAAAGGTAGTTAGGAGAAAGACTATTATTCTTCAGCCCTGCAAGGAAAGGAAAGGGAATATGCAGAAGATGGAAATTGGATTAGAATAAAGAAGAGTGATTTGGAAGGTAAAATGTAGATATGAAATGGGAAGAATGTTCACAGGCATCATACTTTTCAACAAAATGAGAGAAGCTCTAGCTACCGAAGGTCAGTAGGGTTGATCATACTTCATTTTGTTGATTCTTATTTTTGTTCCAATATTTGTTCAACCAATATTTATGGAAAACTAGGCATTGTCAGACACTGTGCTATGTACTTAGATTATAAAAATCAGCACAACGGACATAGTTCTTGCTCCATGGAGCTTCCACCTCATAGCTCTTGAGACACACCTTTCAGAGATTATAATTTTGTACTTGGAGGGCCAACTTAAAGTAAAATATGAACTTCCTTCTATATTTGCCTCTCTTAGTTTAGAACCAGGCATAATGAATTTCACACATTTTGAAATTTTAAAACATTCTTTTTATAATAAAAGAGCATCATTTTCAAATGGTGGCGTCATGATGTAGTCTCTAAGAAAAAGCATAGAAGTTTACATCTCACATTACTAATTTGCTACTAATTTGCTTTAAAATCTTGGGTAAGTTCCTCTCTGCATCTATTTTGTCATCTCTAAAATACTGAAAGTAATGCTGAGCTATATTGCATGGGAAGTGGGAGGACAGATTCCTAAATGATTATAAAGTATTTTGCAGATAGGGAATCATGTGTGTACCAGAGGTGATAATATTGACTCATTAATCCTTTTAGTGACAAAGAATATGTTGCTACTTAGTGAGCTGATATGTGAGGGAAAAAAGAGAAGGGAATAAGAATGGAAACAAGAGGAAAAAGCAGGCTTAGAAAGTTAATTAAGCTCTTTATCTAAAGTGAGATGAATTTTCCCAAGACCAACTGTATTGACTTTACCTCATTTAAAATAAAGTATGAAGAATAATGCTTTAAATGGACAAATTTATGCCACTTTTAACGTGTTTTTTCAGTATGGGTACTTAATGTTTTATTTAAGCAATATTTACATATGTAACAGAAATGGACCATTTGTGGTAATTTATATGCATTCATATAAAAATTTTCTAGGTAAACATGGTTCTTTTATATTTCATTATTTGGAAAGGAACCTTCTGTCTAATGCCTCATTTAAGATTCAGTGGAATCTTTCTTGCTTCAGTAATTTTCCTATTAAATTACAACTATTAGTGCTAGTTCCTCACCCTAAAGGAAACCAATAAAATCACCCAAACTAATGAAGTTGTTTCCAACAGCTAGCTTCTCGTTATGGGGGTACTTCTAATTACTGTTAAAATGAACTGGAACGGAATGTCTCCAGAATGGGATGTCCCAGAGCTATAAACCAAAACCGTAAACAGCTGTGTAACTCCTAATCTATTCATTTCACCTTTGCAATCACAGCACAACATCAGCTAAGTTTTAAATATTGGTAGAAAAGAACAAGAATGGGTTTGGACACACATCAGAAGAATTAATAAGAATTTTCATATATTATTGTAATGAGTATATTGGTTATATTTTGTTTTATAGTTGGACTTATTTTCTCTCCTGGATGTTATCTTATTTGTTCACACATTTATGTCTCTCTGCACTAATTGCCATGCATAGGTGCTTCAGTCACGTCTACATTGAACAAGGATGGGAATGCAGCTTATATGGCAGAAAAAAACTGTCAGTACTGAAATAGCTTATACAGGGGAATGGCTTTACATCAGATTTAATTAAGGTGTGCTTCCTTGTCCAATGTAATTTTATGCCTAAAGCAATACAAAGTTGAACTTTGTTCCAAATCAGGAGGCAGACATTTTATAGATAAACAAAAAAATACTCTGCTTTTGTTGAAACTAATTCATTCTCAACATGGATTTCAAAACAGAAACACATGTCAATTTCGTTGATAAATTCAAATAGCTGTACAAATGAACACACACAAGAAAAATGATAAATTCAAATAACTGTACAAGTTAATACACATAAGAAAAAAGTTATGAAACCATGAGGAAGAAATTATTATAGAGGAAGTTTAAGAAATTATGGTAGATTTGAAAAGACTGGGTAGAAGCAATCTTAAAATCCAACATCTGCTTTTTCCCAAGTGAGGGGGAAAATAAAAATGGCAGTATGAATAATAATAACAATACTAAATAATAATATCATTATATTTTTGTATTTACAGTTTATAAATTACAAAAAATATATGAGGTACATATAAAAACACTGGACTGGTAGAAATGAGATATGGTATCTAGTTCTGGTTCTTGAGTAACAAAGGCTATGTATTTGTATTTAACTCAATCTTGCTGTGTCTGTTTCCTTAAATGTAAAACAGAAATAGTAGAATGGAAAAAACGATCTGCCTGGTCTCTTTCAGGTCTACTTATTCCTTTAGATGATCTATGACATGGGGACATTGGTACTATACAGGGACCACTTGTGGAATATATAGCATTCACCAATAAGCCTAGTAACCATCTGACACTGTACATAACTATTATAATATATTGACTATATTCCATATGCTGTATGTTACATCCCTGTAACTTATTCTATAAATGGGAGTTTGTACTTCAAATTCCCTTCATTTTTTGTGCCTATCTCCCCTTCCTGCTTCCATTTGACAACTATCAGTTTGCTTCCTGTATCTATCAGTTTGTTTCTGTTTCGTTTATTTGTCTTATATTTTTAGATTCCACATACAAGTGAAATCATATGGTATTTGCCTTTTTCTGTCTTGCTTATTTCACTTAGCATAATGCCCTCCAGGTCCATTCATGTTGTTGCAAGTAGCAAGATTTCTTTCTTTTTTATTGCTGAGTAATATTCCTCTCTCTCTGTGTGTGTGTGTGTGTGTGTGTGTGTGTGTGTGTGTGTGTGTGTGTGTGTGATCTTCTTTATTCATTCATTTATTGATGGATACTTAGGTTATTTCCACATCTTGACTATTGTGAATAGTGCTACAATGAACATGAGGGTGCATATATCTTTTTGAATTAGTGTTTTCAATTTCTTCAGATAAATACACAGAAGTGAGATTGCTTGATCTATGGTAGTTCTAGTTTAAAATTTTTGAGGAACCTCCAAACTGTTTTCCATAGTGGCTGCACCAATTTGCAATTCCACTAGTAGTTCATGAGGGTTCCTCTTTCTCAACATTCTTGACAACACTTATATTTGTTGTCTTTTTTGATGATACCCATCCTAACAGGTGTGAGGTGATATCTGACTGTGGTTTTGATTTGCATTTTTCTGATGCTTAGTGATGCTGAGCATCTTTTCGCGTATCTGTTGGCCATCGGTATGTCTTCTTTGGAGAAATGTCTAGTCAAGTCCTCTGCCTATTTATTGATCAGATTTACTTTTTGATGTTGAGTTGTATGAGTTCTTTATATATTTTGGATATTAACCTCTTATTGAATGTGTCATTTGCTAATATCTTCTCCCATTCAGTAGGTTGCCTTTTCATTTTGTTGATGGTTTGTGGTGCAAAAGCTTTTTAGTTGGAGGTAGTCCCATTTGCTTATTTTTAATTTCCTATTCTTCTATTATTACTGAGACAGCATTATATTGGGCTTAATTTCAACTTTTATAGATAACAATCAAAACCATAAAATTTCAATCACTAGATAACTTCATATTTAACAAGTGTCTTTGAGGAATTATTAATGACGTATATCTATATGTCAATATATCTATAAATCTATATATCTATATATATATGGTTTTTCTTCTGCAAAAGGGGGGAATTATATAGTCATGTCTATCTCTGTATATTATTAGGTTAGTACAAAAGTAATTGCTGTTTAAATGGTTAAAAATAATTGCAAAAACAGCAATTACTTTTGCATCAATCTAATAGCTATATGTTAGGTGTAAATACATGCGTACATGCATAACTAACAACTCTGGTTAAAGTAAGGGAGAAAGAGAAGGGGGGGGAGGGCAAGTGTAAGCGAGAAAGGGTGAGGGAGAGGGAGAAACAAAGAGAAGAATAATAGTAGGAAAAACAGAGGGAGAAGAGAAAGGGGAGGGAGGATGAATTACAGTACATTAATAAATAAAAGGAAAACTAATCTCATATATGGGCTCTTTTATGGAAGCTGTGGGTCAGAAGAGTTTCTACAAGGTTTATTTTGAAAGAGTCCTGTCTATAATTCCAAGGTTAATGGCAGTTTTGAATGTGTAGCTGAGGTAACTGTACATTTAGGAGTATTTGATTTTCAAAGTTGATCATTGTTACCTACAATATTAAAAGATAAAAAACAGAAATTGAGATGAAACCTATGACTTTATTGCACACATTTTTATGGTACCTATTTATCTGTGTTAGGGCAATAATCACGACGTATTATTATGATCTTTGTTCTCTGCTAGATTTATTTGGCTCAAATAGGGGTGAATTATTTTTGAATTACAGTTTGCTGTTCTTTCCATGTACCAGATTCATTGATCGTGTAGGAAAAAAATGTAACACATCAAAGTAACACAAGTTCTCTCCCAAGTCAGATTATGTTAAAATGATAACTCTAAGAAATGTAAAAGGAATGATTTTGTTTTTTGAAGTTTTGCATAGAAACTATAATTTGTTATTACTATGATATGGAGAAGGAACAATTTAACTCAACAATTAAATATCATTGAGCACATATTATTACACGAATAGTAGGTACTGGGGACAAAGAGGATGAGCTTATCTTCACTCTACTTCTAAATGTTGGAATGTTCTAGTGCTTAATCCTGGGATCATTTCTCTTATTTCAAAAATTGTATCTATCCCATGGTTTTAAATTTCTGTACCTCTATTATTTCCATATTTTATCTCCATGTAAAATGATGTCTCAATAGAACCCCAAACCTGTGGGTGGATACAACTGCCTACTTGAAATACACACTTGGTAATCTAAAAGATATAGTTAACACATTCAACATATAACTCTTGTTTCCTCACTCAGCAATAAACCTCTTCTTTCCGGAGTAAATGGCATCATCATTCATCTAGAATTTATGCTTGATCTCTTCTTTTTTCTCATGCTCCACATCTGATCTCTCACTATTCCTATTGACAGTACCTCTGAAACACCCTCCATTGGCATCATGTCTTCTCACCTGCACCTCTCTACACCTGTCTAAGTCACCATCACACCTCGCTACATGGCTGCAGTTACACTATTTTCTTTCTTAGGCACCCATTCCCCTCTTAGTAGCTGCAAGACTTTTTATATATATAAACCTTATCATGTTGTTTTTCAGCTCCATATTGTGCAGGAATAAAAGCCAAACTCCTTTCTCTGTGTTGAAAGATTTTGCATGATGTGGCTCCTGCCTACTTCTCCCACCTTACGTTATAACTCTTTCCCCTTTGCTTCCCATTCCAGCCACACAAGCTCTCTGCCTTTTATTGAAGCAGACCAAGTCCATTACTGCTATAGGAACATAGAGCTCCCTGTTGCCTTTCTCTGGAATTCCCATGCCCCACATTGTGCACGACTGATTCCTGATTATCATTCAGACTTTGCCTGAAATATCGTCTCCTCTGAGAAGCAGTCCTCTATCACAAAATCTAAAAGAACCACTTCAACTGCACCCTGTAATACTCTTAAAATCACTTAAGGTTTTTTTGTTTTAATTAATATCATGTGTATACTGTAATAGTTAGACATTTATCATTTATACCCCTCACAAAGTTATAACCCCCTCCCCCAATCTACTACCCCTCTGACATCGCATACAGCTGTTACATTTCTACTGTCTCTATTCCTTTACTGAACTTCTTGTGAGTGTGTGTGTGTGTGTGTGTGTGTGTGTGTGTGTAATTATAGTTGACATTCATTATTGTTCAGCTTCAGCTTCAAGTGTACAGTGCAGTGATCAGCAGGCATCTACACCATCCCTGAAGTGGTCTCCCTAATCAGACAAGTGTCCATCGGATACCCTACAAAATCTTTACATCATTATTGGTTATATTCCTCAAATTGACTTTCATAACCCTGTGGTAATCTTGTGGTTACTGATTGTGTTTTCTAATCCCCTCACCTTCTCCCTCATCCACTACCCCTGCTTCCATCTAGCAACCCTCAGGTTTTCCTCTATGTCTCTGAGACTGTTTCTGATTAGTTCGTTCTTTTATTCTATTCTTTAGATTCCACATATACGTGAGATCATATGGTATTCGTCTTTCTCTGTCTGACTTATTTCACTTAGCATAATGTTCTCTAGGTCCATCCATATCATAGCAAATGGTAAGATTTTGTTTTTCTTTATGGCTGAGTAATACTCTATTGTATAAATATACCACAGTTTCTTAATCCAGTCGGCTACCGATGGGTATTTCGGTTGTTTCCGTGTCTCGGCTATTGTGAATAGTGCTGCAGTAAACATAGGGGTGCATAGATTTTTTCAAATTAGCATTTTGGAATTCTTTGGATAGATACCCAAGAGTGGAATTGCTGGGTCATAAGGGTGTTCCATTTTCAATTTTTTGACATACCTCCATACTGTTTTAAAATCACCTAAGGTTTCATTGTCATGTTAGTATTTATTGCCATGAAGAGTTTTCTTATCTGTTTGTTTTCCTCTTTCTTTCTCTATTAAGGTATTAAATTCTTGAGAACAAGGATCAAGTCAGTTTTTCTAAAACCATCACTTTCAACCTTGCTGTTTTGTAATTTTATCCTTTGTGAACCAAAAGTATTGAAAGGTTTTAAACAATGGAATGATATGGTATGAGTTGTGTTTTGGAAGGATTATTTCTGTAGACATTATTGGAGGGAAGCGGGAATGAAAGGGGAAATAAACAGTTGGGAGACTATTGTATTTTCATTGGATGAGGATCTGAAGCAGACCAGAAGAAATGGGATAGGCATGAGAGAAACATTTGAAGCACATTTAGCAATAAAATCTATAGAATTCAATCATAGGTTATGTGTGTGGAAAAGCTTAGGATAACTGCTAGCTCTCTGTCTTGTATGACTTCTTGTTGGTGCTCGCAAGACACAAATAGGGGAAAAAGAAGAAAAACATGTGTGTGAAGGAATATATGAAGATACATCTTGGACATATTGATTTAGTTTGTCCTTGTAATATTTGAAACAAATAGCAAAATATACAAATGCAAGAAAACAGAGTTCTCTTTGTTTTAGAAAACAATATATTTTAATCATAGAATATTTATTTATGAGGATTTGAGGGGTGGGATGTTTTATACAGAACCAATGTGTTGATATTTCAAATTATGACAACTGGTATCATGAATCAATCAGCTAGTTCAATTTTTGAAATAGTTAGAAAAGCATTGCATGAAATTAAAAAGAGCATCATTCTAAATTGTCCTAGTGAGGCTTTAATGCTGCATTTTTGTTCCATGAAATAAGGTTCTAACTGCTAGAGAGGCTATAATGAGGCCATACTGGTATTTTTGTTCTATTTTATTATTGCCTTCAGGCAGGCTATGAGCTTTATGAATTTTTAGCTCACCAGACCAGAGTTTTAGAGGAGGAAGACTTTTTTTTCCCAATTCCTATTTAGTGTATTTTGCATACTTTACACTTGATTTAAACTAACAAAACCATATAAACTCCTTAGCATGTCCAGAAAGAAAGCACTCTGTACTCAAGATCAGTATTATCTTTCATATCTCACTCTTTAATGCTCTTTCTCTCGTAGGACTATTTGAAAATTCCCCTATACAGCATATTCTTATAACTTCACACATTTGCTCAGGCTGTTTTCTCTCATTGTAAGGCCTTTCTTTGTCCTTTGACAGCCTTCAAGACCCAGTTCTAATGCCATGTTCCATATGAAATCTCCCCAAACCCCAGCTACTCCTTGAACCTTAAAGCCCCAGTTCAATATGGTTTGTAACAAAAAACATCGCTCCTTTCCATGATCAGTGGTATCATGGTCAATTTGCCAATAAAACCAACAAAAACTCAAATGGAATTCTTCGATATCCTAAGAGATTTTATCTTCTTTTTAAATGGGAAGCATCTTCACCAGGGGGAAAAAACAAAAAAACGAAAACCAGAAGAACATAGAGTATGGCATATATCAAGTTAATACATCACCAGGTCTTACCTGTTTTATCTGAAATATATCTAACTTTCATTTACTTGTTGCATTCCTACAGCAAAACATTAGTTCAGGCTACCATCATCTATTACGTGGACTTTGGTGATAGTCTTTTAAATGGCTCCCCTGATTTATCAGTTGCTACCTACAATCTGTTCTCTGAAACAGGGCTTAGCAAACCGAAGCCTGATGGCTACCTTCAGCTTGCTACCTGTTTTTGTACGTCCTGAGAGCATGGTTAAGTTGCATTTTTCTAGGGTTGGAGAAAATGTAAAAGAAAGAATAATATTTTGTGACCCATAAACTTTTATGAAAACTAAATTTTGGTGTCCATGTATTAAGTTGCCTATTGCTTGCACTCCAGGCCTTATCTTTAACTTATAGGAATAACGTTATTATCATAGCAAGTATCCTTTTGGTGACATTAAAAGCTCTTGTTTAGGTGACAGGTGGTTGAGAATTATTCAATTTGCTTTCTGTGACTCTCTAGGTGGGTGGTGGGGTTGGAGTTGAGGCAGTGGTGGTGGCATTGTCAGATACTAAGTAAACTAGTACTTGACTCCTTAGCAGTACAGTAAGAGTTGAGAGTGTATGACCCCTAGCACTGTTAGCAGCAATACAAGTAGTTATCCTGCCCTAGATTCTCATGATGAGATAAAGGACCAGGAATATAATAGGCAGTCATGACTAGTGTCTTCTTTTATTATCACTGTACCTATAAAGGTCCTTGAAAATGGCATTGACTTTTCCCCCCTGAAATTGGGAGTGGACTAGGAGAGACGGATTCAAGATAGTGACTATAATCAAATAAAAATTGTTTTCTTTCTTTATTCAAGTAAACAACTTTTATTCTTTCTCAAGAAGTCAGGCTTTTAGGAAAGTCTGAATGATGTAATGCATTCCATTTTGAACTAGGGCTCAAAAATTAGTTTTTATTTCCATCTCCATCACTTAGCAGCTTATTGGGCCCCTGCTAGCAACCATTTACTAAACAAGCCACTTGCTTTCAAAAAATAAAATTGCATGGATTCAACCTATTAGTGAAAAATGTTTGTTTCCGTTGCAATTTTTTTCATTTTACCTGGAATTTTATTCCAACTACAAACATTTTCAATAATGGTAGCTTATTTTTATAGAGACTTTTTCATAGGAATTGCATTTATGAATAAATCAAATAAACTTTTTATTATTCTATTTTACTTTTTAAAAATTATTTTTTTCAGTTACAGTTGACATTCAATATTATTTTATATTAGTTTCAGGTTATACAGACTAGTAGCTAGACATTTATATAATTTATACAGTGATCACCTCGATTAGTCTAGTACCTGCCTGGAACTATACAGGGTTGTTGCAGTATTATTGACTGTATTCTCTATGCTGTACTTTACATCCCTGTGACTATTGTGTAACTACCAATTTGTATTTCTTAATCCCTTCTCCTTTTTCAGCTACCTTCCCAACCAGCTTCCCCTCTGTCAACCATCAGTTTGTTCTCTGTGTGTTTCTTTGTTTATTTTGTTTTTCAGATTCCACATATAGGTGAGATCTTATGGTATTTGTCTTTCTTTATCTGATTTATTTCACTTAGCATAATACCCTCTACATCCATCCATGTTATCACAAATGGCAAGATTTCATTTTTTTATGGCTGAATAATACTACACTGTATATATGTATCACGTCTTCTTTATCTAGTTGTCTATTGACAGACACTTAAGTTGTTTCCACATCTTGGCTATTGTAAATAGTGCTGCAGTGAGCACAGAGGTACATATGTTTTTTTTGAATTAGTGTTTTGGATTTCTTCAGATAAATACCCAGAAGGGGAATTGCTGGATCATAAGGTTCTATTTTTCATTTTTTGAGGAACCTCCAAATTTTTTCAGAGTGGCTGCCCTAATTTGCAATCCCAACAACAATGCATGAGGATTTCCTTTTCTTTGCATCCTTACCAACACTTGTTGGTTGTTGATTTATTGAGGATAGCCTTTCTGACATGTGTGAGGTGATATCTCATTGTGGTTTTTATTTTCATCTTTCTGATGATTTAGTGATATTTAGCATCTTCTCATATATCTATTGGCCATGTGTATGTCCTCTTTGGAAAAATGTTTATTCAGGTTCTCTGCGGATTTTGTAATTGGATTGTTTGTTTTCATGGTATTGAGTTCTTTATATTTTGGAAATTAGCCCCTTATCAGATGTATCATTTGCAAGTATTTTCTCCTGTTCAGTAGGTTCTCTTATCATTTTGCTGGCGTTTTTGTTTGCTGTGCAAAAACTTTTTAGTTTGATGTAGCCCCATTTGTTTATTTTTTCTTTTGTTTCCCTTGCACGAGGAGATAGATCAGTAAAAAATAGTAGTAAGAACAATGTCAGAGTGTTTACTGCCTATGTGTTCCTCTAGGAACTTTATGGTTTTTTTTTGTCTTATATTTAAGTCTTTAATCCATTTTGAGTTTATTCTTGTATGTGGTGTAATAAGGTGTCCCAGTTTCATTTTTTTCATGTATCTGTCAAGTTTTCCCAACACCATTTATTGAATAGACTGTCTTTACCCCACTGTATATTCTTGCCTCCTTTGTCATAGATTAAATGACTATATAGGCATGGGTTTATTTCTGGACTCTATTCTATTCTATTGATCTACGTGCCTGTTTTTATGACAGAACCATGCTGTTTTGCTATGATAGCCTTACAGTATAGTTTGATATCATACTAACAATGGTAATTCTTCCTATCTATGAGCACAGTGTATGCTTCCATTTATTTGTATCTTCTTCAATTTCTTTCTTCAGTGTCTTAGAGTATTCCAAGCCAGGTCTTTTACGACTTTGGTTAAATTTATTCCTAGATATATTATTATTTTTTTAATGTATTTTTTAAAATTATTTTTTCCTTTTACACAGCATTTTATATATATATATGATTAGTTTCCGGTGCACAAAACAATGTAATAGTTAGACGTTTATCATTTAATCTCCCTCACACTGTGTCAACTCCTTCCCCCCATCCACTATCCCTCTGACATCGCACACAGCCATTACATTTCCACTGTCTCTATTCCTAATGCTGTACTCCGCTTCTTGTAAGTATATATATACATATACATACATACATACATATATATATATATATATATATATACACATACATATATATATATATATATATATATATATATATATATATATATATATATACACACACACACACATATAATTATAGTTGGCATTCATTATTGTTCAGCTTTAGCTTCAGGTGTACAGTGCAGTGATCAGTCATCTACATCTTCCCTGAGGCGGTCTCCCTAATGAGACAAGTATCCATTGGATAACCTACAAAATCTTTACAAAATTATTGATTACATTCCCCAAATTAACTTTCGTAACCCAGTGGCAATCTTGTGGTTACTGACTGCTTTCTAATCCCCTCACCTTCCCCCTTATCCCCACCCCCCCTCCCATCTAGCAACCCTCAGTTTTTCCTCTAGGTCTCTGAAGATATTTCTGATTAGTTCATTCACTTATTATTTTCTTTAGTTTCTACATATAAGTGAGATCATATGGTATTTGTCTTTCTCTGTCTGACTTATTTCACTTAACCTAATGTTCTCTAGGTCCATTCATGTTGTTGCAAATGTTAAGATTTCATTCTCCTTTATGGTTGTGTGATACCCCATTGTATAAATGTACCACAGTTTCTTAATCCTGTCGTCTACCGATGGGCATTTCAGTTGTTTCCATGTCTTGGCTATTGTGTATAGTGCTGCAATAAACATAGGAGTGCATAAAGTTTTTTGAATTAGAGTTTTGGATTTCTCTGGATATATACTAGGAGTGGAATTGCTGGATCATAAAGTAGTTCCATTTTCAGATTTTTGAGACACCTCCATACTGTTTTCCATAGTGGCTGCACCAATCTGCAATCCCACCAACAGTGCACACAGGTTTCCTTTTCTCCACATCCTCGCCAGCACTTGTTATTTGTTGATTTATTGATGACAGCCATTTTGACTGGGGTCAGGTGGTATCTCATTGTGGTTTTTATTTGCATTTCTCTGATGGTTAGTGAGGTTGAGCATTTTTTCATATGTCTGTGTGCCATCTGTATGTCCTTTTTAGAAAAATGTCTCATCATGTCCTCTGCCCATTTTTTAATTGGGTTGTTTGTTTTTTGGAGTTGAGTGAGTTTTTAAAATAAATTTGTGATATTGATCCCTTATCGGATATATCATTGGCAAATATCTTTTCCCATTCAGTAGGATACCTTTTTGTTTTATTGATGGTTTCCTTTGCTGTGAAAAATCTTTTTAGTTTGATGTTATCCCACATGTTTATCTTTTACTTCCCTTGCGCGAGGGGATATATCAATAAAAATCTTACTCTGGGTAATGTCTGTGAAGTTTCTTCCTATATTTTCTTCTAGGAATTTTATGGTTCCAGATCTTACATTTAAGTCTTTAAGCCATTTTGAATTTATTTTTGTATATGGTGTAAGGAGGTGGACCAGCTTCATTTTTTTGCATGTGCCTGTCCAGATTTCCCGGCACCATTTATTGAATAGACTGTCTTTACCCCACCATACATTCTTGCTTCTATTGTCATAGATTAAATGGCCATATAGGCATGGATTTATTTCTGGATTCTCTATTCTGTTGCATTGATCTTTGTGTCTGTTTTTTATGCCAGTACCATGCTGTTTTGATTACTGTAGCCTTGTAGTATAATCTGACATCAGGTATCGTTATACCTCCCATTTTGTTCTTATTTCTCAAGATTGCTGAGGCTATCCGGGGTCTTTTATGGTTCCATATAAATTTTAAGATTATGTGTTCTATTGCTTTGAAAAACGTCGTTGGTAGTTTGATAGGAATTGCGTTGAATATGTATATTGTCTTAGGCAGTATGGACATTTTAACTATATTAATTCTTCCTATCCATGAACATGGTATGTGTTTCCATCTATTTGTGTCTTCTTTCATATCTTTCTTCAGTGTCTTATAATTTTTTGAGTACAGATCTTTCACTCCTTTGGTTAAATTTATTCCCAGGTATTTTATAGTCTTTGAAGCAATTGTAAATGGGATTGTTTTTTTAATTTCTCCTTCTGATGTTTTATTATTGGTATATACAAATGCAATTGATTTCTGAATATTAATTTTATATCCTGCTAGTTTACTAAATTCATCTATCAGCTCTAATAGTTTCTTGGTGGAGTCTTTAGGGTTTTCTATGTATAGTATCATGTCACCTGCATATAATGACAATTTTACTTCCTCCTTACCGATTTGGATGCTTTTTATTTCTTTTTCTTTTCTGATTGGTGTGGCTAGAGCTTCCAATACTATGTTGAATAGAAGTGGAGAAAGTGGGCAACCTGACCTTGTTCGTGATCTTAAGGGGAATGGTTTTAGCTTTTCCCCATTGAGTATGATGTTTGGGTTTATTATATATGGCCTTTATCATGTTGCAATATGATCCCTCTATTCCCACTTTCTTAAGGGTTTTTATCATAAATGGCTACTGGATTTTGTCAAATGCTTTTTCTGGATCTATTGATATGATCATATGATTTTTATTTTTTATTTTGTTAATGTGGTGTATCACATTAATTGATTAGTGGGTGTTGAACCACCCTTGTGTAATAGGGATGAATCCCACTCGATCATGGTGTATAATCTTTTTAATGTATTGCTGAATTCTGTTTGCTAATATTTTGTTGAGGATTTTTGCATCTATGTTCATTAGAGATATCCGCCTGTAGGTTTCCTTTTGTGGTCCCTTTGTCTGATTTTGGGATTAGGATGATAGTGTCCTCGTAAAAAGTGTTTGGGAACCTTCCCTCCTTCTGGATTTTTTGGAAGAGCTTGAGTAGAATAGGTGATAATTCTTTTTTGAATGTTTTGTAAAATTTACCTGTAAAGCCGTCTGGTCCAGGACTTTTGTTTGTTGGGAGATTTTTACTGATTCAGTTTCCCTGGTGGTAATCAGTCTATTCAGGTTTTCTGTTTCTTCTTGAGTTAGCCTTGGAAGGTTGTATGCCTCTAGAAATTTGTCCATTTCTTCCAGATTGTCAAAATTTGTTGGCATACAGTTGCTCATTGTAATTTCTTAATTTTTTTTTTTTTGTGCGTGTGTTTCTGTGGTATCTGTTGTCACTTCTCCTCTTTCATTTCTGATTTTATTAATTTGGGTCCTCTCTCTCTTTTTTTAATGAGTCTGGCTAAAGGTTTGTCGATTTTGTTTATCTTCTCTAAAAACCAACACTTGGATTCATTGATCTTTTGTACTGTTTTTCTGGTTTCTATTTCATTTATTTTCACTCTAATCTTTATTATCTCCTTCCTTGTACTTCCTTTGGGCTTATTTTGCTGTTCTTTTTCCAGATCCCTTAAGTGTGATGGTAAACTGTTGATTAGTGATTTTTCTTGTTTTTTAGGTAGGCCTCCAATGCTATGAATTTCCCTCTTAGGACTGCTGTCACTGCATCCCATAGATTTTGGGTCGTCGTGTTTTCATTTTCATTTGTCTCGAGATATCTTTTGATTTCTTCCTTGATCTCCTGTTTGACCCATTCATTATTTAGTAACATGTTATTCAGCCTCCATAAAGTGGTGTGTCTTCCGGTTTTTTTCCTGTAGTTCATTTCTAATTTCATAGCACTGTGGTCAGAGAAGACAATTGGTATGATTTCAATTTTCTTAAATTTATCAGGACATGTTCTGTGGCCTAACATGTGGTCTATCTTGGAAAATGTTCCATGTGCACTTGAGAAGAACGTGTATTCTGCAGCTTTGGGGTGAAATGCTCTGAAAATATCGATTAAATCCAAGTGGTCCAATGTGTCATTTAAGGCTGTTGTTTCCATATTGATTTTCTGTCTGGAAGACCTGTCCCTTGTTGTCAGAGGTGTGTTGAAGTCCCCTACTATGATAGTGTTACTGTTGATCTCTGTCTTTATGTCAGTCAATATCTGTTTTATATATTTAGGTGCTCCTATGTTGGGTGCATAGATGTTTACTAGGGTTATGTCCTCTTGTCGGATTGATCCCTTTATTATTATATAGTGCCCATCTTTGTCTTTTAATGTATTCTTCATTTTAAAGTCTATTTTGTCAGATATAAGTATTGCAACTCCAGCTTTTTTCTCATTTCCATTTACATGAAATATCTTACTCCAGCCCTTCACTTTCAAGCTGAAGCCTGTGTGTGTCTTTTGATCTGAGGTGAGTCTCTTGTATACAGCATATACAAGGGTCTTGCTTTCTTATCCACTCAGCCACCCTATGTCTCTTGATCAGAGCATTTAATCTGTTTACATTTAAAGTGATTATTGATAAGTACATAGTTATTGCCGTTTTTTAAATTTGTAGTTAGATTGTTTTCATCTTTCTTCTGTTTACAGAAGTCCTTTTAACACATTGCGTACAGTGAGGTTTAAATCCCTCATAAAAATCCGCTCAGAAAAAACGAAGATTCTCGTGATCCGTACGCAACGTGTTAATATTTCCTGCAATGATGGCTTGGTGGTAATAAATTCCTTTAGCTTATTCTTTTCTGGGAAGCTCTTTATCTCTCCTTCAATTTTAAATGACAGCCTTGCTGGATAAAGCAATCTAGGTTGTAGGCCTTTGTTTTCCATCACTTTGAGTATCTCCTCCACTCCCTCCTGGCCTGCAATATTTCTGTAGAAAAGTCATTTGATAGTCTTATAGGAGTTTCCTCATATGTAACCCTGTGTCTTTCTCTTGCTGCTTTCAGGATTCTCTCTTTGTCTTTAACCTTTGCCATTTTAACTCTAATGTGTCTTGATGTGGGCCTGTTTGCCTTTATCCTAGTTGGAACTCTCTGCACTTCCTGGGCTTGTATGTTGGTTTCCTTCATCAGGTTAGGGAAGTTTTCGGACATTATTACTTCAAATATGTTTTCAATCCCTTCCTTCCTCTCTTCACCTTTTGGTATTCCTATGATGCGCATATTGTTGCGCTTGATGTTATCCCAGAGGTCTCTTAAACCATCTTCATTGTTTTTTATTCTTTTTTCTTCCTCTTGTTCTGTTTGGGTAATCTCTGCTAACTTGTGTTCTAAGTCGCTGATTCGATCCTCTGCTTCATCTAACCTGCTATTAATTCCTTCAAGTGAGTTCTTTATTTCAGTAATTGTATTCTTTAGTTCTAACTGGTTGTTCATTATGATTTTTCTGTCCTTCTTTATGTCATCACTAAGCTCCTTAAACATTCTTATCATCAGTGTTCTGAACTCTGTCTCTGATAGATTGGGTACCTCTATTTCATTTGGTTCCTTTTCTGGAGGTTTCTTCTGTTCTTTTATTTGGGACATGTTTCTTTGTTTCCCCATTCTGGCTGACTCTCTGTGTTTGCTTCAATGTATTAGGTAGATCCCCTAGGGCTCTTAGTTCTTGCTGGGTTATCTTATGTAGTATGTGTCCTTTATGTTTGACTTGCACCACTTCCTTCTTCTCCTCTGTGTGTGCTCCAAATGTGACTCTTGTGTCGTGTATATTGTCCTGTTAAAGTTGATCTTTAATTGCTTTTAGCTTGTGAGTAGGTAGGGTTGACTCCTAGGCTGACTAGTTGTGAGACTTGGCTCTGCCCACCACAGGATGTTCTGCTGAGTGAGGGTTGACCACTTAAATGTGGTTTGGCCTCTATGGGCTCTTGTGCCTGTAGAGAATTCCCTCTGAGTGTGTCACTTGTAGGTCAAACCCGTTAGTACTCTGGTTTGGTCTGGAGTTGGCCTCTGGGTGTGTTGAATCTTGTGCCTCTTAAGCTGGGCCCTAGTGTAGGCCAATTTCAGAACAAAGCAAATCACCGAGCACCACCACAACAAAGAAAAAACCAAATACATTCACATGTAAAAACAACCGATAACCTACACTCAACACAGGCAAAGATATCATAGATATAAAGACGACAAAACAAAACAAAAAGCAGCGCCAGTCTTGGCTTAAGCCCACCAAGTAATCTCCAGGTTGTCCTCTGCTGTACCAAAGAGTCCTCTGCGTCTTGTGCAGGCAGAGCCGATCACCTGGTGCCCAGAGTGACCCTGGGACTGCAGTTCTAAATGAATGGTGCTGAGGGGTCTGGATGGTAGTTTCTACAAAGTTAGTGCAGTTTCTGCTCTTGCCTGCACATTTGTGCACTGATAGTAGCACCACCGGCCCTGTGCCCAGTTCTTCTGAGTGTTAGGGCACGTGTTCCGTTGTGTGTGTGTGTGTGTGTGTGTGTGTGTGTGTGTGTGTGGCGGGCGGGAGATTTCTAAGCTGCTGAAAGCCCAGAACTTCATCTGCCGCCTACTGCTGATCCCTGGGAGTGCCTCCGCAGTTGTAATTGCCCTGCCCTAGGCAGGCCAGAAAGGGTGGGGGCTGGGGATGGAGGGGTCTTCTCTCTCCCAGCCCAGCTGTGTCCCACTCCTCCCGCAGCCCAGAAAAGGTGGTGGCTGGAGGTGGAGGAGTCTCTTCTCTCCTAGCCCATCAAGAATCACACTCTTCCCAGCCTCTTCCCAGGTCAGAGCTGCACGCTGGTCTTCCCAGAACCTGAGCACTATGGCTCCTCTGAAATCTGACACTACTCCTCAGTTCAGGGGCCAGTTTAAGTGTGTGGAAGGGTGGGGGTAGGATTGGGAGAGTGGAGAGGGGCCCAGGTATGGGATTTGTGTCCTTTGTCCAACCTAGTCCCCGGCTGGAGGTCTCAACTGAGGTTACTGCCTTAAATCCTGGATATGCTGCACCCTTGGTGGGAAAAAACAGCTGTTGGACGCAGGGAAATAGCCCACCTCCTGGCTTTTGTGTTCTCTGTTCCGTCCTGGGATCCCCTGCATCTCTGCAGCTGCAGATGTGACTGCGTCTCCACTCGGCTCCCTTCCCTCTTCCCCTGCTCGCCCTATTTGCCCACCTTCAAGTAATCCTTGCAGGAGTCTCTTAGCTGTTCTGGGTGATGAGCAGAGAGTCCTTTGATGGGTTATAGATGTCCTGTTTGTGATAAGATCTGGAGGAGAACTCAGAAAATCCGCCTTACTGCCGCCATTCCTATGACGTCCGATCTATTATGATGATGATGATGATGATGATGATGATTAATTTTTAAATGAAATTGTAAGTGGAATTATTTTCTTAATTTCTCTTTCTGATAGTTCATTATTGGTATATAGAAATGCAACCAATTTCAAAATATTACTTTTGTAGCCTGCTACTTTCCTGAATTCACTTATAATTCAGTTCTAATAGGTTTTTAGTAGAAGCTTTAGGGTTCTTTATGTATAGTATTTTGTCATTTGCAAATAATGACAGTTTTACTTATTCCTTTCCAATTTTGGATGTCTTTTATTTCTTTTTCTTGTCTCATTGCTGTGGCTAGGACTTCCAGTACTGTGTTGAAAAAAAGGGATGACAATGGGCATCTTTGTCTTGTTGCTGATCTTAAGGAGACGGCTTTTAGTTCTTCCCCCATTGAGTATGATGTTAGTTATGGTTTGTCATATATGGCCTATATTATGTTATGGTATATTCTCTCAATTCCTACTTTGATGAGAGTTTTTATAATAAATGGATGCTGGATTTTGTCAAAATTTTTCTGCACCCATTGATATGATCATATTATTTTTATCCTTCATTTTATTTATGTGGTGTATTGCATAAATTTATTTGAAGATATTGAACCAATCTTGTATTCCAGGAATAAATCCCACTTGATCATGGAGTATGACCTTTTTCTTTTTTTTTTTTTACTTTTTCTTTTCTTTAATTAAAGTTTATTGGGGTGACAATTGTTAGTAAAGTTACATAGATTTCAGGTGTACAATTCCGTATTACATCATAGATAAATCCCATTGTGTGTTCACCACCCAGAATCGGTTCTCCTTCCATCACCTAGATTCGATCCCCTTTACCCTCATCTACCACTCCCCTCCCCCCTTACACTCTGGTAACCACTAAACTATTGTCTGTGTCTGTGAGTTTTTGTTGACCTTTTCAATGTATTGCTGAATTCAGTTTGTTAATATTCTGTTGAGGATTTTTGCATCTATGTTCATTAGTTATATTGGCCTATAAATTTTTTTTTTTTAATTCCTTTCTCTGGTTTTGTAATCAGGGTAATTGTTGCCTTGTAAAATGAGCTTGGGAGCCTTCTCTCCTTTTAGAGCTTTTTAAATAGTTTGAGGAAAATAGGTGATAATTCTTTGAATGTTTGGTTAAAATTCACTTCTAAAGCCATCTGGTCCAGAACTTTTGTTTGTTGGGAGCTTGATGTTACAGATTCAATTTCATTGGTAATAATAACTCTGTTCATATTTTCTGTTTCTTCTTGACTAAATCTTGGAAGAATTTATGTTTCTGGGGATCAGTTTTTTCCAGGTTGTCCAATTTGTTCGCATGTAATTTTTCATAATATTTTCTTAAGTATGTGTTGTCACTTCTCCTCTTTCATTTCTGATTTTATTTATCTGGATCTTCACCTTTTTTATTTCCTCGAAGAGTCTGGTTAAAGGTTTATCAATTTTGTTTACCTTTTCAAAGAAAAAGCTCTTGGTTTCATTGCACTTTTGTATTTTTTTTTTTTTTTTTTAAGACTTGTTTATTCAGCTCTGATCTTTATTACTTCCTTTCTTCTACTCAATTTGGGCTTTGTTTTCTCTTCATTTTCTAGTTGATTTAGGTGTAAATGTAAATTGTTTGCTTAAAATTTTTCTTGTTTCTCAAGGTAGGCCTGTACTGCTATGAATTTGCCTCTTAGGACTGCTTTTGCTGTCTTCCATAGAATTTGGGTTGTTGTGTTTTTATTTTCTTTATCTCAGGGTATCTTTTGATTTCTTCATTGATCTTGTTTTTGACCCATTCATTATTTAGTAGCATGTTATTTAGCCACCATGGGCTTGTATGCTTTTCAGTTTTATTCTTGCAATTAATTTCTGGCTTCATAATGTTGTGGTCAGAGAAGACTCTTGATATGATTTCAATTTTCTTAAATTTTTTGAGACTTGTTTTGTGGCTTAATACATGGTGTATCTTGGAAAATATTCTATGTGC
This sequence comes from Rhinolophus sinicus, assembly GCF_036562045.2. Taxonomy (NCBI): domain Eukaryota; kingdom Metazoa; phylum Chordata; class Mammalia; order Chiroptera; family Rhinolophidae; genus Rhinolophus; species Rhinolophus sinicus. The sequence goes on along the minus strand of NC_133756.1, from coordinate 101,227,750 downwards.
ACTTGAAAAGGATGCATATTCTGTTGCTTTGGGTGAAATGCTCTAAAAATATCAATTAAATCTATCTGGTCTAGTGTGTCATTTAAGGCTACTGTTTCCTTTTTAATTTTCCATCTCAAAGATCTGTCCACTGGTGTCAATGAGGTGTTAAAGTCCCCTACTATGACTGTGTTACTCTCAATCTCTGCCTTTATGTCAGTCAATATTTGCTTTACATATGTTGGGTACATAAATGTTTACAAGGGTTTTATCCTCTTGTTGGATGGATCTCTTTATCATTATGTAATGTCCCTCTTTGTCTCTTCTTATAGCTTGTGTTTTAAAGTTTATTTTTGTGATATAAACACTGCTACCCCAGGTTTTTTTGTTTGTTTGTTTCCATTTGCATGAAATCCCTCCCTTTACTTTCAGTCTGTATGTGTCTTTCGACATGAACTGGGTTTCTTGTGGACAACATATGTATAGATCTTGTTTTTTATCCATTCAGCTACCCTATGTCTTTTGATTGGATCATTAACCCATTTATATTTAAAGTAATTGTTGATAGATATATAGTTATTGCCATTTTATATTCATTTTTATGTCCCCCCCCCCCTCACTTCTTCTTCTTAAAAAAGTCCCTTTAGTGCTTCTTATAATACCGGTGTCTTTGCATTGGTCCTTTAAGAGGACGTCTGGGTTTCCAGCAGCCTTCCATCATACCCAGACAGTCAGAATCCCCACTGTTTTCACAGCCAGATACTGTGGTACTCTGGGCTGGAGAGCCTGGTGTAGGGCTGGGGTCCCTTTCTCCTCCAGGGGGGAACTCCATGGCTGACATATCCCTCCCAATTCTCCACTACCACATGCAGGTGTAGGGCTGGCTCGTTTTGTGTCTTTGTTCCTCCTACTCATCCTAATGTGGCTTCTTCTCTATTTCAATAATTGTAGGACTTCTGTTCAGCTGTCTTCAGATGGTTCTCCAGGTTGATCTATAATTCAGTTATAATTTTAATGTGGTCATAGGAGGAGGCAAGCACAGCATTTATGTACTCTGGTATCTTGCCCCTGCCTTCAAATAAACTCTTTTTTAAAGACAAGATCTCACTTGCCTATTTTGAGCGTGCATCTTATAAAATATTCTTGCACAAGCCATATACACACATACTCTCTCTTTTATACGAACACATTTATATGTGTCTTTAATTCAATGCTGTTTCTCTGACATGTGACATCATTATCATAATTAGTCAGCATTTATTTACTACCTTTGTGTGCTTCTCAGGACATGAATTTAAAAGCTGGAGAATAAGTTTATTGTTTTTGAAAATGGCTTTTTCTTTACACTACCACTTAGACAGGTTGCAGCAAAATACGTTCTCTTATTTTTGTACTCCCTGTAAAATTGCAATAAAATGTTAGTTTCTTCATGCTTATGTGAAATTATAATGAACATTAAGAAAATCCATATTTAGTTGGGAAATTGATATAGAGTCCTAGAGAGAATAATTCTTTTTTCATGGACTATTATAGGCTAAATTTCCATAATATAGCTTTAAATAAAAATTGTAAAGACAGAATATATTAAGTCATTATGATTGTCTTTTGGGGCCACTATGAATTAGTCTGGTTGCTGAAGTGAACAAAAGTAGATTGATCACCTGATTTCTTCCGTATACATCTAAGAATGTGAAAGATAAAAACTGATAGGACATTATCTGTAGTAGGGTATAAAGGTTGGAGAAATGATCCTATTGTTACACAATTTTCTCAGGAGGATATGGCTGTAGGACGGCATATTATGTATTCGTTATATTATTTTCTTAGTGAAGTATGAAATAGTTCACATACAGATTATTTTATTGTCACTATGTGGTATTTGGCTGTTTTGCAAAGCATTATTAGACTTATTTGGTGAAATGCAACTATGGAGAAGAGCTAAGTCACACATTTTAAGAGAAAAGAAGTGATTATCTATACTATGATGGACTTACAAATCAAGGCAAGGCTCTCCTGATAATTTTAGCTAATCTTCAGTGGTATTGCTTTAAAAAGTAAATTGATCTTTCAGACACACTGGACTATAATGAAAGATATAGAGAAAGATGATTTATGTTTACCACAACTTTTCCTAATATTTGAAAAAGTTGGACATATTCTGTAGCCTCTTTTCTAAGTTAGACATTGTATGATTCTTATTAAAAGTTACCTTAGTTAAACTTATTACACCAACTACTTTTGTATACTTATAATAAAGGATATCAATGTATAGGAGACATAATGAAAGCTTGTTTTCTGACAATGGGAAAGGAGCAAGAATATCTGTCAACCCTTCTATTCAACATTTTACTAGAGGATTAAATGTAGTGCAATAAGGCAAGGGAAAATATATAAAGTTACAAGGATTGGAACATAAGAACAAAATTCTTTACCACAGACATCATGATTGTTTATATAGTTAAAAATCTACAGAAAAAACTGATTTTAATAAACAAATGAATGTAGTGATTTTCCTGCGTACAAGGTCTTTATCCAGAAGATAACTCTGTTTCTATATACCAGCTCACACAATTAGAAAATAAAATAATTAAACTGCCATTTACAGTTGCACTAAAATATATTAAATGCCTAAAAATAAATCTGAAATATGGAGAACATCTACACAGAAAACAATAAAGTATTACTGATAACAATTAAAAATGACTAAACCACGTTCATCAATTGGAAGAATCAATTTTGTAAAGATGTTAAATGTACCCAAATTAATTTATAGGTCAATACAATCAAAATAGAAATCCCAGCAGATTTTTTTCCAGTTTTATTGACAAACAATTGACATACAACACTATAAATATAAGTTGTACTAAAGAATAAAAAACAAAGAAAAACAGTTAAGGTATATAGCATGATGGTTTGATTTACATGTATTGTAAAATGTCACTGCAGATGTTTTCACTTGACAAGTTGATTATAAAATATATGGAAATGTAAAAGAATGATAATAGCCAAGTCAATTTTTAAGAAGAAAAAGTTGTAAAACTTACACTACCTTTATAATAAACCTACAACAGTGTTTATACAAACACATGGCATTATACCATGTTAAATAAATAAAGTAGACTAATGAACTAGAATAGATTGTTTAAAAAGAGCACCACATGTATAATAACAATTGGTTTATGACAAAAGTTCCAGTGGACAAATGTGGGGAAGGACATTCTTTTCAATTAATGATGGTGGATTATAGGAGGTCTGACAATCAAGTTCGTAAAGTCATCCTAGAAAAAGTGCTACACACCTCATTACTGAATATCACTACAGTCAACTTCGAAGTACTCCCCTTGGGAAGCTATGCACTGACACCAGCGCCTAGTCCACCCTTCAAAGCAATTTTGGAACTCTTTTTCTGGAATGGCCATCAGAGCTGTCATCATATTACACTTGAGGTCCTGAATGTCACCAAATGTCTTCCTTTCAATATTTCCTTTATTTTCAGGTAGAGAAAGAAGTCATTGGGGGCCAGATCAGGTGAGTAGGGAGGGTGTTCCAATACAGTTATTTGTTTACTGGCTAAAAACTCCCTCACCGTCAGTGCCGTGTGAGCTGGTGCACTGTTGTGATGCAAGAGCCAAGAATTGTTGGTGAGAAATTCAGGTCGTCTAACTTTTTCACACTGCCTTTTCAGCACTTCCAAATAGTAAACTTGGTTAACTGTTTGTCCAGTTGGTACAAATTCATAATGAATAATCTCTCTGATATAAAAAAGAGTTAGCAATATCGTTGCAACAAGTTCTCAAAATTAATTGTCCTACCTCGTACATCTGTCTGAGAAAAATCACGTCTTTACTTCTACTTCATACTATAAACATAAATCAGTTCCTGGGAGATTCTAGATCTAAATGTAAAAAGTAAAAAAAGTTGTTTTACTGTCTTGGGAAGTCAAAGATACGAGTGCTATCCTGTGATAGTAAAAGGTTTCTTATGAAGGATATAGCAAAGCACTAACCATAAAAAGAATGCTGATAAATTAAAGTACATTAAGAACTTCTGTTCACCAGTAAGAAATGGTATAGGCAGTGTAGTGGAAGATATTTGCAAAAAATAAAATTGTCATGTGACTCACATCTAGAATATTTACAAAAACTATAAATGAATAAAAAAAAGATAAGACAGTCCATAGAAAAAATCATCAGGGTACTTGTATAGGCAATTCATAAAATTAAATATTTAAATTGCTAACAAATAATGCTCAACATTATTAGCCATCAGGGAAAGGCAAATTAAAGTAAAATTAACAGCAACAACAACAACAGTAACAATAAAAGACATAATACTGAGTGTTGGCAAATGTGAAGCAACTGAAACACTCATTCTCTGTCATGAGAGTGTAAACGGGTACCATCACTTTGGAAAATTGCTTAGCATTATCTACTAAAACCAAACAAGTACATAGCCTGTGATCAAATAATCTAACAATTGGGTATAGACCACAAAAAAATGTGTACATTCAGACATCAAAAAAATACCAGAATGTTCATAGCATCATTACATATCATGGAAAAAAGAAAAAAACTAGAATTAACCCAAAAGTACACCAACAGGAGAATGATTAAATAAAGTGTAGTATATTTGATCAATAGAACACTATGCAGCAATAAAATAAACCAGGAGGTACTATACATGAAATCATAGATGAAGATAGAATGTAGAACAAAGAAGCAAAAAGAAATGAGATCATGCTGTAGGATTTCATTATGGAAGTTCAAAAAGAGACAAAGTTAATATTCCTTTTTCTTTCTTTAATTGTTCATTATCAAAATTTTATGCTTCTAAGATTCTAGGCATACACTTAAGGAATTCTACAAGAATACAGGAGGATCACAGATAGATTTCATTTTTCTCACTTAAAAAGCAGGATATACCTTGAGGTAAAAAACAAAACAAAAACAGCTTCAAAATATGAGGATCCTATTCAATTTTGTGTTCAAACATAAAACAATTTACCATTCCGGTCTCAAATTTTACTTTTTTGTACAGTGAGTTATGTAAACTTGAATCAAATGTGTAAATAAGATTATTTATGCTCTCCTGAGCACAGTAATAGAAATAAAACTGAGGCCAAATTGCAGTTTAGGATGACAGTGAATCTCATGGAACTAACATTCCCATGATGAGTTGCTCTTGTGCAAGCAGATTTACAGTTACACACTTTGACCACCTGTATCCTGGAAACCTGCAGTACTTTTTGACAACAGTATTAAAATATAATTTTTGAATATTTCTAAATATTCCCTATCATCAGATCAAGGGGTATGGAAAAAAACATACTTTTTAAAAGTGGTGACTGTTATACTATATTCCATAACAAATCTAGTTTTCTAAACTTGAGTTATTTTCCTGCTTCCTTCCTCCAATACAGATCTTATCTATCCCGAGTCACCTCTCTGCACTTGTCACTCTTGATAGATTTGTTTCTTTTACCCTTCCTTCCTCCACTTACTTTTATTTACTCATTCTCCTGTTAATGAACTTGTGAGTTAATTCTAGTTTGTTTTTTCTTCCATGACATGTAATGATGCTACGAATCTTTTAGTATTTTTTAGTGCCTGAATATATGCATTTCTTTGTTGTCTATACCCAGTTGTTAGATTATTTGATCACAGGCTATGTACTTGTTTACTTTTAGCAGATAATGCTAAACAATTTTCCAAAGTGATGGCACCCGTTTATACTCGCATGACAGAGAACGAGAGTTTCAGTTTCTTCACATTCTTGCCGATACTTAGTATTATGTCTTTTGTTGTTGTTGTTTTTGTTGCTGTTGCTGTTAATTGTGACTTCAATTAACTTCAATTGTGACCAATAATGTTGAGAATTATCATCTTGATGTGACTTTTACACATAAACATCACATAAAAATGCATGCTCTGATATAATCAGACTCCATTATTGATTCTCTTAGAAAAGCTTATTTTTTGTGGAGTGTTATGGATATTTAAAAATACATGGCACAATTGATACCAATACTATAGGAACTATCATTCAACCTGGGTTATTCAACTGTTGAATAACACTTAATAAGTGTTGATATACAAAATTTTACATGAGAAAGTTATACTGTAAACTCATGCTCAAATTGTATAACTTCGTATATAAGTTGTATAAACTACACAAAGACATAAATTTAACTTGTAAAGGTGGGAATTGGACTTGTTATGCAGATTGTCCATTTAGAGTTGAGTAAGATCAACTAAAGGAGGCTTCTGGCAGAAAGATAATTTTCTTTTTATTGAGGCAAAATTAACATATACTTCAAATCTCTGTATAAGGCAACTTTAAGTATACGTTATGTAGGGTTTGACAAATGTATGTGATTGTGTAACAAGTATTCCAGTCTAGAAAGAGCATTTTTGTCACACCAGAAATTTTTTTAGTTCTCCATAGGAACCCTATTCTCCCTGCCCCCAGTTTTATTGAGATATAATTGATGTATAACATTCTTTAAGTTTAAGGTGTACAACATAATAATTTGACATATTTATATATTGTAAAATGATTACAACAACCTTAGTTAACATCCATCACCTCAGGTAGTTAACAATTTTTTCCCCCTTGTGATTCTGATTTCTATAAACCTAGATTAGTTTTGCTTGCTTTTGAATTATATAAATTAAATCATATACAATGTACTTTTTGTATCTGGCTTCTTTTGATCTATATAAAGGATTTGAGATTCATTTATATCACTAAGTATCCCAATGTATCAACACACAACAATTTGTTTATCCATAATTCTGTTGGATAACATTTGAGATGCTTCCAATTTTTGGTAACATGAGATATCAGCTTTGGATTATAGAATAGATATAGGTATAGTCAACATTATGAGAAACTGCCAAGTAGTTTTTCAAAGTGGTTATACCACTTTACATTCTCATTAGCAATTAATGAAACCCCATTTGCTCAACATCCTTACTAGCATTTGGTGTTGTAAAACTTTGTGATTTTAGCTATAAGAGTGAGCATGAAGTGGTTATCACATTATAATTTAATTTGCATTTACTTGATGACTAATTTCAAGAAACTTTTAATGGTCTCATTAGCAAATTGGATATCTTCTTTTGTCAGGTTTCTGCTCAAATGTTTTGCTCATTAAAAAATTAGATTGTTTGCATTATTGATTTGTAGAAGTTCTTTCCATATTCTGTCAGATATATGTGTTGAAATATTTTCTCCAAGTGTGAGGCTAACGTTTCAACTTTCTTAATGGTATATTTGATGAGCAGAAGTTATAAATTAGATGAAATCCAACTTATATCTGGTTCATGCTTTTAAAAATCATCTCAGAAATCTCTGTCTACCAAATACCACTAAGATGTTATCCTGTGGTATCTTTTAGAAACTTTAGAATTTAAACTTTTATATTTATGTCTATTCTATAGTAATGAATTAAACAAATTTGTCACACTTTATGTTCTAAAAGGACTTGTATAAATTATTGTTTTTCTCCCTTGAATAGCTGATATAATTAAATAGTAAAATTTTATGAAATTTTAAGACGGATTTTTTCATTATAACTCAGTTTCCTTAATAAATGTAGGATTATTTAGATTTTATTTCTTCTTGTGTTAATTTTGATGATTTAATTTTTCAAACAATTTATCCATTTTTTCTAACTTTGGTAAAATATTGTTCATAATAATTTTTAATATCCTTTATATCTGTAATGCTGTTTTATCACTCAATTCTTATGTTATTTGTGTCTTCTCTCTATTCTTAATTAGTCGTGGTAAGGGTGTATTTATATTATCAATATTTTGAAAGGAATAACTTTTAGTTTCTTCTTTTCTTCATTATTCATTCTTTTATTTCATTGATTTTTGCCCCTGTGTTGATAATTTTTCTTTCTTCTGCTTACTTTGTGTTTAATTTTTTTTCCCTCAATAAGTATAGCACAAATTTTTGGCTTTTTGTGTTTTCTAATGTAATCATCTAAACTTTAAATTTTCCTCTAAGCACTTTTTCTAAGTGTATATCACAAATTTTTATATGTTGTATGTTCAAGATTACTTTTCAAGTCAATAGATATACTTTTAGAATTTTCTTTATTTGTTTCATAATCAATTATATATTTAGTATTATGCTATTTAATATCCAAATATTTAAAGATTTCTGGATATCTTATTACTGGAAATTTAATTCTGTGGGATCAGATAATATTTTCTATGCATTTTTAATATTTAAAATTTATTAAAACTTGTTTTATGTGTCAGAATACAGTCTGAAAGTATGCATATTCACTTGGGATGTACTTGCACATATTCTACAGTTGTTTTTAGACTCTATAAATGCCAGTTACATTTATTTGGTTTGTAATGTAAGAATCTTCTACATTCTCTTGATTTTCCCCCCTTACTTTCTATCAGTTACTGGTCAAGGAGTACTATAGTTACAAACTCTGTGGATTTGACAGTTTCTCTCTTCAAGTCAGATTTGCTTCATGTATTCTGAAGCTGTGTTATTTCTTGTATCTATATTTAAGATTGTTATGTTTGGCTGATTAATTGACTCTTTTATCTTTATATGTCTTTTTTTTAATCACCGAAAGAACTTGTCTGAAGTTTATCTTTTCTTATGTGAATATATACTCACCAGCTTTCTAAAGATTTTGTAATATACTTTCTCCATCTTTTTACTTTTTGTCTTTATATTGAAAGTGGAGTATTTTAGACAACACATAGTTGAGTCTTGACTATTTTATTTAGTCTGCCTAGTTTGTCTTTTAATTTATGTATCAGTTTAGTTACATTTAATTACCAATATGGTTTTATTTGTCATCAATCTATTAGGTTGGTGCAAAAGTAATTGCGGTTTTTGCAATTATTTTTAACCTTTTAAACTGCAGTTACTTTTGTACCAACCTAAGAGTTGTTTTCTAGTCATGTCACTTTCTGTTTCTTCTACCTTTCCTGACTTCCTTTGTTTTAATTGAATACTTTTAAATATTCTATTTCAATTCCTCTATTGTACTTTAATCTATAATCTATACCTTTTAGCATTAGTTTTTGGTGATTACTCTAAATATTATAACATGTATCTTTTGGTTATCACAATCCACTCAGAGTTAATATTATACTCTTCACTTAAAACGTAACAACGTTGAACAGTATACAAACTCAAATCTGGGGAGTAAATATAGTAGCAATATTGCCTTTTGGAATTGAAGACTCAAGTGCAAGTTAAAAAACAAAACAGTGAATGACTGTATGTGGGGAGTTTATTTATTTACAAAAATTAACTGAATATACATCATGTTCTGAGGGACTATGGAGGAAGAGACATTTCAGAGAGGATTGAATTCCTTCTCCAGGAGTCTGATGGATAGATGGAGAAGCAAACGGGTAATCACAAGAGAGAATGAGAAATGCTCTTTCAGAGGTTTGTATGAGGTATTTTGAGAGTAGAAACAAGGTTGTATATTTCTCTAAGGGAGTTAGAAAAAGCTCCAGAGAAGCAAAGACCATTGACATACACGTTGAAAATGGAGTAGATTTAGAAAGTTAGAAGGTAAGAAAGATATCTTAGCACCAGGAATGACAGGAGCAAAGGTACAAGAAAAAATATTGTTAAGGAAACTCTAAATTGACCACCATGGTTACAAAACTGGAGCACATGACAGGAGGTGATAATGAAATGTTTAGATCAAATTGAAAGGGTCTTGTGGGTCATGCTAAGGAGTTTAAAATCAATTCTCTAGAGGAGAAGAGCCAAATGTCAAAAGGGTCTAAGTGATCTGATTCCTTTAAGGCCTTGTTTTACAAGTCATACCTATGTATTGAATTATTCAGCAAATATTAAACATGAATTGAGTGTCAGACACTATGTTAGAAACAGGACATAGAATAGTGACGAGTTCAGTCATTGGGCTTCCCTCCTAGAATTTATTGTCTAGTGGCAGAGCCAGACAATCCAAGAATTACAATATAATGTGGTAATTGCTAAGATAAAGGAAGGGCTAGATTCTTGTCTTAGGTATACCTAAGAAATGCTAATGATGAGGAGAAGAATATGTAGGTTAGGGAAAACCTCTTGAAGAAAGTGATAAATAGGTTGAGATGGGAGAAGACAACTGGCCCACCAAATGGTTGGATGGAAAAACAGGTGACACTGTTGGGGCCAGAAAGAGCATGGGGCAAGTAACTGGAAGATATTCCAAATGTTACTTATGAGGAATAAGGGATGCTAGAAGATTACTTTCTGTATGTTAACAATGTCAGAAAGCTCTAGGAAGAGATAAGCACTAGAATAATCTAATTCTATTAACATTTTAAAAGATCATTTGAAGTGGGAACAACTCTTAGGAAGTTGTTAAAAATTCCACCTAGAGATGATAATGGCTTAGCTAGTGCAGTAATGGAGATGGAGAGAAATAGACAGACTGAAGAGCTATTTTTGGACTAGAATAAGTAATTGCCTTAAATTGAACAGGCGGTTAGGTGTGCAGAGTTTAAAGAGAGGCAGAGGTACAGTTAAGGATAAATTTTAGACATATGCTCTTACTAGTGTCAGTCACTAAGAGGGTAAGGAGTTTGCAGGGGGGGTAGGATAAGAAGAAAGGGAAGAAGAATAATTCAGTTTTTAGTATACTGATTGCTCTGCTTACAGAACATTAGATAGATCGAGATAGATTAGATAGCAAAAACATTCAGTAAGCAGTTGTCTAAACTTCTGGTGAGAATTTGGGCTGGGCACACACACACACACACACATACTTGAGATTTGTCTGCATATAAATGAGTTATGTAAAATCAAAATCTAACTGGTCTCAGAGCAAGGCATATCTTGGGTTTGTTCCATGTGAAACACCTAGTATATAGCCTTCCAATGGACAGGTAGTTCTGCTCATTTCTTCAGCACTTTGTCATTGGTGACAAACAAAACTTCAGTTCATGCTCAGTAATCTGAAGTGAGCTATGAGTGAATAGTATTTTGGTGTTTTAGCAATGAGCAAATTAGTTGTTGACGGTAATTTCTAGTAACAACAATGATCAACGGCTGGCAATGTAGCAAAGTCATTTTATCATAAATATAAGGCTAAAGTAGTTCTACTTTAGGAGTTGACGTCTTCTGTTCAAGCTACTGCAGTGAAGGATTTTATGGAACTGCAGCAGCTTCACTGAAATGTAAAAAAGGATTTATTAGATAACAAATTTGTTAATATATAATGATGGAAGCTTTTCAGAAGGTCCTCCTACTTTAAGGTATTGCCATTAGGAGAGTACCAAGCACCTCTAAAAAGAAACAGTCTTCCCGAATCTTATCTTTACCCACACAGTATAACATGTTCTGATTTTTCCATGTTGATATTAATTGCATCTCTCTGGCTTCCAATGTGCTCTAAATCCTCTCTTTTCAGTGACTAAATTGAACTATTTCTGTAGGTTTTCATCAATTGACTGATATTATGGAAATAGTACAGAGAGACCTGAGTTTGTGCAAGTCATTTAACTTAGTTTTCTTATCTGGAAAATGGAGACAATCTTTTTAGAGCATTTGTTATGAATTAAATAAAATATGGTGCCTGTAAAGTGCTATGTGTAAAATGTGTGTGTTGTATTTTATAGGTACGAGGCAAATACTTATGTGCACTTGCTGCTACTACCTCCTTCAAAATTCTTTTTCTTGGAATTCCCTTCTGTAAGTTGCTCCTATTAGAAACCCTGATAAAAGTGTGTGAGTATTCTGAGCTGTTTTCCCTCCCTCTTTAGGAAAGAGTCAGGCACCAAGAAAAGACACACTGTTAATAGATTTAGAATGATCATCAAACCTAATGTTTTTAAAGAGCCATCCACTAACATTTTCATATGATTAACTCACTTTCCACTGATTCTGAAAGACCGAACTAGAATAAATAGAGCGTATGCATATAAAATCATTATATTTTTTACATTGGCTATAATGTGCAGTAATGTCAATAGTAAACTGACTTCTCAGTTAAAAAGTGGAAAAAGTATTAGAAGGACCCCGTGACTCAGTTTTGGTGTCATTTACTATCATTGACATGAAGAGGTTAATAGAGAACTTATTTCATCAATGTAGGTACTTATATGAAAAACTATCCTGCTGTATAAATAATTTTGTGTCAAGTGCTTCTAAATAAGATCTATATCCCCCCTGTGAATTCTTAATTAGTATCTTTGCTCCTATTTAATTTAAATTTAACATTTTTGTTTTCTTTGTACAAATTATATTTTTATAGGATTCTGAAATGCACTTTTTAACAAGATGTTTTTCAGAGTCCAGATGGTACCAATAATTATTTATTACCTTTAGCTTTCACCATTATCTGTCATCCAATCCGTGATGTTATAAATCTTGTTCAGTGATCAGAGCTGCTGTAGCAATTCAATGGAAAAAATGCTTGTGTAATAAGTTCAGAGGAATCCAGCACATTACAAGGTAGAACTACTTTCAAAGCTTTAATTAAAAGTCTGATGCCTGTGCTGACGTTGCGTTGGAGTTTTATGAGTATTTATATCTATCTCTAATTTATTTTGTTCATCTCTAATTCACTGAATAATACCCAAGTATGTTTCCATAGAACTTGTCACAGCATGAATTGAAGTTTTACTTTTCACTGCTGTGAAACTGGAGAAGTCGTCTGCAGAGGTGCTTTTGCCAATGCAATAACTAAGATCCTTCAGCAAATTTTTACATGCAGGTGATTAACAAGCTCGTTCTACTGGTAGTGGTGTCTCATTAGCTTGTGATCTTTTATAAACCAAAATTAATTTTTGACAGTAATTAAAAAAAAAAGCAAAACAATTATTTGAGCAAAAAGTGCTGCAGTGCAGGAGACACAGGCACAATGCAGGAAGCCAAGATTTCAGTCAGAGATTCCTACCAGTATACAGATTTTGCAGAAAAGCCTCTGCTAGACTATTACTCATAAAATTTGGGCTCTTGGTTGGCCATGGGGAATCTATCTTAGCAGATAAATTCCTTTTTGGCATGCATATCAAATGAATCTTCTCAGGGTCCACCCTTCAAAGCCCAAAAAATGCCTGTTTTATTATTTTTTATTCCAGCACCAAACACATAATACACACTCAGTACATGCCACGTTATTTGTAGTCCCTGGAATCCTTTTAAAACTCTTGTGTGCTTGTTAAAGTGTACTTATAAAGTTTTTTCTTTCAAACAGAATTGTCATTTTGTTTGAGTGTTCCCCTTACCACTTTGTGTTTATCTGTGATATAACACTTATTACATTGTATTATGATTTGCTTTCCATTTGTCTCTGTTGTTACGGCTCTCATCTTGAGGACAAAGCCTATAGTTTACCCATATATCTTTTTGTCTACAATATCTGAGTAGATCATGTACATTATGTACACAACAAGTATCTCTTGAATTGATAATTGATATTCCTGAGAGAAGTTTGTGTATATGTGTATATACCAGTCCTATTGTTACCACATAGCATTTCGGTGCTTAACGAAAACTTAGTTTTCTTTTTTCCTTCTTTATTTTTCTCTCTTCTTTCTTTTTCTTTCTTTTTCCTCTTCAATTATAGATTCTATTATAAAAATATAGTAAAACAATCAGCAAGGGAGTTAAAATAATACACTAGATAATATCAATTTAACATAAAAGAAGGTAGTAATTTGGGAGTAGAATAACAAAAAGACATAAGCTAAATAGAAAATAAATAACAAAATGGGAAATGTAAATTGACTGTCATTAGTTATATTAAATATAGGTGGATTACAAACTCCAGTCAAAAGAGAAAGCTTGGAAGAATAAATAACCAATTTCCAATTATATGCTGTCTACAAGACACATACTTTTTTGTTTTGTTTAATGAAATGCTAATTTATTATGGTTTCACAGTTTATTTTGATCTTTTTACATTTGGTTATAATTGAGTATTAGAAAATAAATAGATGTCCTGTTATTTCACTTATTAATTAATAAACATTTACTATGCACCAAAACTGTTATAGGAGCAGAGGATGTAAGAATTAATGTCTGACATGTTTTCCCTTTTTCACAGGTCTTTAATTGTCAAATGTCAAACCTTCCTAAATAAGTCCTACTCTTTTTCTGTATCACAGAACCCTGTTTATTTTCTTCATATTATCTAACATTACATGAATACTGTTTGTTTATCTGCTTATTGCCTATTTTCTATATCATGCTACATATTCCATGAGGGCAGGAAATCTGTGCTATTAACCATCACACATTTGGCATGTGGGAAAGTCCTGGTACAGAGTAGTAGCTCACTAAATAGTATTGAGTAAGTGAGGGAGAAATGAGGGAATCAATGAATGAACTACGGTCTCTGAGCTCCTAAATTACAATCGTCTACACTCTGTCCCCAACCTCCAATTGTCTTAACTCTCTCAACTCTTATTCTTGGGAAGTATTCTTTCTTTTTCATTTCTCCAGCTTTACTGAGGTATGATTGAAAATAAAATGTACATATATCTAATGGTATACGATATGATATTTTTGCATGCATAAACACTGTGAAATTATTATCACAATCAAGCTAATTAACATATCATCAACTCACATAGTGACCATTTTTTTAAATGTGCTGGGAACACTTGAGATCTATGCTCATAGAAAATTTCAAATATACAATACATTATTATTAACTATAGTCACCATGCTGTGGATTAGGTCCTCAGAATTTACTCATAACTGAAAGTTTCTACCTTTAGACCAACATCTCCCATTCCCCCCATCCCAAGTTGCTGGTAACCATGATTCTATTCTCTGATACTATGAATTCAACTTTTTTAGATTCCACATAGAGATCATGCAGTATTCATCTTTTCTCTGTCTAGATTATTTCATTAGCATAATGTCCTCCAGTTTCATCATAGTGTTGCAAATGTCAGAATTTCTTTCTCTTTTATGGCTAAATATATTCCATTGTATATGTGTGAGAGATATACATGCATATATATGTGATATATATCTCTCTATATCTATCTCTCTATCATCACAATTTCTTTATCCATTCATCTATTCACCCATTGATGGACACTTAGGTTCTTTCTACTTCTTGACTATTCTGAGTAGTGCTGCAATAAACATGAGAGGGCAGATATCTGTTTTAAATACTGATTTCCTTTCCTTTGGACATATGACAAGAAGGAGGGTTGCTGGCTTGTTTGGTGATTCTTATTAATTTCTTGAAGACATCTGTTCTATTTCTTATAATGGCTGTGCCAGTTTACATTTCCACGAATAGTGAACAAGCATTCCCTTTACTCCACATCATCACCAACTCTTATCTTTTGACTTTTGGTAATAACCATACTAACTGGTGTGAGGTGATATCTCATTGTGGTTTTAATTTGTGCTTCCCTGATGATTAGTGATGTTGAGCACCTTTCATGTACCTGTTGGTCTTTTGAATGCCATCTTTGGAAAGGTACCTATTAGGTCCTTTGCCACTTTCAAAACAAATTCTTTATAGGTTTTGCAATTGAGTTGTTTGAGATTTTTAAAAATGTATTTTAGAAATTAATCCCTTATCAGATATATGGCCTACAAATATTTATCCCATTCCAGAAGTTTCCTCTTCACTCTATTGATTGTTTTCATTGTTGTGCAGAAACATTTTAGTTTGATGTAGTCTCACTTGTGTAGTTTTTCTTTTGTTGCCTATGTTTTTGGTACCACATCCAAAGAAATAATTACCAAGACCAATGTCAAGGAACTTTTCTCCTATGTTGTCTTCTAGAAGTTATATAGTTTCAGACTTTACATTTAAGTCTTTGATACATTTCAAGTGAATTTTTGTGAGTGGTATAAAATAGGGGTCCAATTTCATTCTTTTTCATGTGACTATCCAGTTTTCTTGATATCACTTATTGAACAGCCTATCCTTTCCCCATTGTGTGAGGTTGCTACACTTATTACTAGTTGCCTATGTATGGGTGGGTTTATTTCTGGGCTCTCAATTCGTTCCATTGATCTGTGCATCTATTTTCATTCTTGTAGCATACTGTTTTGTTTGCTATAGCTTTGTAATATAGTTTGAAATCAGGAAGTGTGATGCTTTCAGTTTTGTTCTTCTTGTTCACAATAACTTTGACAACTCTGAGATCTATATAGCCCTTTGATTAATTCCAAGCCCTGATTGCTCTGCTCCCAGAATCTTCCAACACCTAAGTCATGTTGATCACCTCAGTATTCTGATTGGGGCATAAAAAAAAATGGGCCTCTAAGGCAGTGACCTCGATGGCTGCGGAAACTCAGTGCTCACTCACTGTGCTCTGTCATTTCCCTGTGGGAGAAGTTGTGGCCCAAAGGAATCAAGAAAAGCACTTTAGTGTCAATTAATCAAGAAGATAGAACAATTATAAGCATATGTACACCTAACAATAAGGTCCTAAAATACATAAATTAAATGATAGAATTGAAGGGAGAAATAGATAAATCAACAATAATAGTTTGAGACTTCAATACCCACTCAAGAAAGAACAAATAGATAGTAGATCAACAAAGAATTAACACTGTTAGCAGTATAAACAAACAAGAGCTAACAGACATCTATCAAACACATAAATCAATAACAGCAGAATTTTCTTTTCAAGAGTGCATAGAATATTCTCTATGTAAAACTGTATATTTGGTATTAAGACTGTCTCAGTAAATGGAAAAGGATTAAAATGATTGAAATTATGTTCTTAAACAAAAAATGAAATGAAGTTAGAAATAAAAAGATAGGAAGCAATTTGGAAAATTTACAAATACATGGAGAATAAATAATAACAATAATCAATGGGACATAGAAGACATTACAGGGAAATTAGAATATCCTTTGAGATGAATGAAAAGAAATCAAAATTTATGAGATGCACCTACAACAGTGATGAGAGACAAACTTACAGTATTAAACATCTATATTAAAAAGGAAGAAAAATATCAAATCAGTAATTAAACCTCCAACTTTAAGAAATGGAAAACATTGAGTAAATTAAATGCAAATCAAGTAGGAGGAAAGAAATAATAAAGATTTGAGTGGAAATAAATGAAATAGAGAATAGAAAGATAATAGAGAATATCTATAAAAGCAGAAGTTGATTCTTTGAAAAGATCAGCAAAATTGACAGACCTTTATTTAGCTGGACTGATCAAGAAGAAAGAGAGTCTTATATTATTAAAATCAGTAATGAAAAGGGATATTACTAGAGACCTTACAGAAATAATAGTAATAAAAGTATTCTAAAGGAATAGTATCAACAATAGTATGCCAGCAAATTAAGTAATCTAGATGAAATAGATACATTCCTAGAAAGACACAAACTGCTAACATATACCGAAGAACATTTGAAAGACCAATAACAAGTAAAGAGATTGAAGAAGTAGTCAGAAAACGTCCCCAAAAGAACAGCTCAGGACCAGGTGGCTTCACTGACAAATTCTATCAAACATTTATGAAAGAATTGACACCAATCCAAAAAACCTCTTCCAAAAAATGAAAGAGGAGATAACACTTTCCCCCACTTTCTGTGAGGGCAGTATTACTCTGATACTAAAACCAGACAATGAAATTACAAGAAAACTACAGACCAATAACTGTTGTAAATACAGATACAAAAAATCCTCAATGAAATACTAGCAAACTGAATACAGCAACACCCCAAAAGGATTATCCATCACGATAGAATAATGGCTTCCCAAAAGATATCCACATACTGACCCCTGGAATTTTTACACGTTAGGTTACATGATAAAGGGGAATTAAGGTCACAAATGGAATTCATGTTGCTAATTAAAACATTTTAGTACCTTAAACCAGAGAGGTTACCTTAAATTCTCCATATAAAATTAACGTACTCACAAGCGCCCAAAAAAATAATAGAAGGAAGCTGATGACAAGAGCCAGTAAAAGGATTGTAATGACAGAAACAACGTCAAGAGTGGTGTCACATAAGAAGGGTTCAACCCATTGTTGCTGGCTTATAGATAAAGGAAGGGTGCCATGAGCCAAGAAATATGGGCAGCCTCTAGAAGATGGAAAATGCTAGTAGATAAATTGTCCCCTACAGTCTCCAGAAAGGAATGCAGTCCTGCCCCTACATTGGTTTTAGCCCAGTGAGACTCATGTTGAACTTACAACCTACAGAATAATAAGATAACATACTTACGATATTTTAAGCCAATAACTGTGTGATAATTTGTTTCAGCAGTCAAAGGAAAAGAAATATAGTCACCATGACCAACTAGAATTTATCCCAGGATGCGAGGTTTGTGCAACACATAAAAATCAATCAATGTAATGAACTGTATTAATAATATAACAGATAAAAAACACATAATTGTTGCAATGGGTACAGAAAAAGCACTTCACAAAATCCAATATCATTTCATGTTAAAAATACCAACAAATTAAGAATAGAATTTCCTCAACATAAGAAAGGGCACTTACAAAAACAAAGCAAAACAAAACATAGCTAATATCATGTTTGATGATGAAAGACTAAGAACTTTCCCCCTAAGATTAGGAACATAATACGGATGTCCACTCAGGAATTCTACTCAACGTTGTAGTGAAAGTTTTAGCCAGACGAATTAGGCAAGAAAATAAAATAAAAGGCACTTTGAATAGAAATGAGGAAGTAAAATGGTTTCTATTTGCAAATGACATAATTGTGTATTTTGAAAACTCTAAGGAATCCACAAAGAAAATCTAGAGCTAATAAATGAGTTCAGCAAGATTCCAAGATACAAGATGAATATTCAAAAATCATTTTTATTTGTATACTAATAATAAATAATCCAAAAGTAAATTTAAGAAAACAATTCCATTTGTAACTGCATTAAAGTGAACAATATAGTTAAGAAAATATTTAACAAAAAAGTACAAGTTTTGTATACTGAAAGCTACAAAGCATCATTAGAAGAATTTAAATAAAGCCTAAATAAATGGAAAGGTATCTTGTATTCATTAATTGGAAGACTTAATACTGTTAAGATTATAACACTACCCAAATTGATTTACAGATTCAAAACAAGCCTTATCAAAATTCCAAATGCCATTTTTGCAGAAATGGACAAGATTATCCTAATAGTCACATGAAAATGCAAGTTATCCCAAATAGTCAAAATAATCTTGAAAAAGACAAACAAAGTTGTAGATTCACATTTCAGGTTTCAAAACTTATTACAAATCTACAGTAATCAAGGCAATGTGATACTGGCATAAAGATAACAGATCAGTGGAATAGAATTGAGAATCCCTGGATATCTACATGCAAAAGAATTAAGTTGGACTCCCTACCTCACAACATATACAAACATTTAACTCAAAGTGTATCAAATACCTAAATATAACAGCTAAAACTATAAAACTTAGGAGAAAAACTATGCTACAATCTTCATGAATTTAGGGTAGACAGCAGTCTTTTATGACACTGTAAGCACAAACTGAAATGGAAAAAAATACATCAAAATTAATATTTTTTTGTGCTTCAAGAGACATTACCAAAAAGTGAAAAGACACTGCACATGAGAAAATATTTGCAAATTATACTCCTGACAACAGCCTAATATCTAAAATATATAGAGAATTCTTATAACAATGAAAATATATATAACTCGATTGAAAAATTAAAAAGGATTTGAATACATATTTCTCCCAAAAAATATTTTCCCCAAAGGAAGTAAGACACATAAAAAGTGCTCAATATCATTAGTCAATAGGGAAATGTATAGTAAAACTACAGTGATACCACTTCACACCCACTGGGATGGCTATAATAAAAAAAGTCACAGTTACAAATATTGGAGAGGATGCAGACAGATTAGAGCTGTTGTACATTGTTGGTGAGAATATATAATGTACATCTGCATTGGAAAACAATCTGGTAGTTACTGTACAACCCCAAAATTCCACACCTAAATACGTATTCAAGAGAAATGAAAATATGTACACACAAAAAATTATACACATGTTCAAAGCAGCATTATTACAATAGCTGTGAAGTGGAACCAGGCTGCACCTGTTTACCAGATATCTGCTGGAAAAATTGTGGTCTGACTTTACTCATGCTTATTATATGGAATCTCATTTCTAACTCAGTTAAAATGAGCAGAGCCAAGAATAGCTGAAACCACAAAGGCATTAACTGAATATTGAGTAAAATAGAAACGAGTGAGAGGTCTGATGGAAGATATAGCTGGAGATACATTTGTGGAGACTATGGAAATTATACTTTACCTTTTAGGTAAGAGAGAGCTGTTGTATGTTATGGTTCCATGTTCACCAATAATTAGGTCTCTTCTCCCTGTGGTCTTCTACTCTGCAGCTTTACTTTATTAAAATCTATTGCATTTTGATGTTAATCTATTTTATACATTTGTTTAATTTTATTTTCTGAATTAGCCCTCTGTGGTGAGATAACATAATCTCTGCAGTGAGGTGCCCTGTGTCACCGCATAGTTGAATAATTTCAATAGTATTTAAATATGTGTAATATAAGTACATATATATATATGCTTTTATTTTATAATTGATGTTAAGTTTTAACTACTTTCAGTTCTGTGTCAACTTGGAAAAATGTGATCATCTCAAAAATAACTTGGATTTTAAAAGTTTAAGTGGAATCTTTGAAGTATGTAAAGCTATGTGATTAAGATATATATGTATATAATCAATCATCTCAAAGATTATTTTGATTCATTAAGTAGGAAATTTATTCTAAACTTAAATTTTCATATACATCACAGAGCTAATGCTAGTTATGGCATATTTTTATATAAAAATGACTAAAATTCAGTGATGCTATGACTGACATTTTAAATATTCTCAGACAGGAAAGATATAAATTCCTTTTGCTTTTAAATTTTACTGTCCATGTCAAATATATGTGCTGGTCTAGTGGCATAAAAAGCTCTTCAATTGAAACAAAAATGCAGTAACATTTAAAACAATTTTATACACTATATAGAAAAATATATTGTTTTGGTGCTCAGGGAAACACAAATCAAGACCAGAGTGAGTCTCCAGTTTGTGCTCATTCAAATAACAAAATATTGAAAAATCTGAAAATATCAAGTATTTATGAGGATGCCAATGAAAAGACTTTCTAATCCATTACTAAAGGAAATATAAATTGATGTGACCATTTTGCAGAACGGTTTGGGATTACCTCCTAAAGGTCACAAACCTATGACCCACAAAATCGACTTTTGGTCTTTTATCCAAAATTGGGTCTTAAGAGTACAAAGGTTGTATTCAAGAATTTTCAAAGCAGCACTGTCTGCATTGACAAAACTGGTAAACAATCCAGATATCCATTAATAGAAGAATTAGTAAGTAAATCCTGGTATATCATATGATAGAATATTACAAAACAGACAAAAATAATAGACAAAAGTGGTACACAGCAAAATGGATAGATCATAGCAATATATTAAGTGAAACAAATAAGTCCCCAAATGTTACATAAATCATGACATATTTTTTACACACCCCCATACACAGACACACATGCACATACTTTAGGAATAATTATGGTTGTTAATATACAGAAGTTAAAGCAAGAAAAACAGGAATTGAACACAATACATGTATATTGAAATATGTATTGATGCAATAAAGTTTATAAAAAAGAAAAGCCAGAGAATGATGAGTATAGATTGAATAATGAAGGTTATTTTGGGTGCACAGAAACAGGGGCATGAATCTGTGGTAAAGACCATACGTTTAAATGTAGGTCATTGATAAGGCTTGAGCTTTCATTTTGGATGCTGAGTTAGGACTAGCTGGAGAGCCCTTCCCCTGCCTCTTCACCTAATCACACTCATTCCTTCAAGACAGTTTTATGTTATTTCTTTCACTGACTCATTCCCATCACCCTATTCTGAACTGATTTCTTCCTATCTTCTCCTGCAGAAACATTCGCAATTCTCTACAGATTAATTCAAAAGAAATTTATTTCTGTGTGGTAATGTGGTGGTCTGGAGCTGGACTGAAGCCTGGCTCTACCCTTTCTAGCTGTGGGATCTTGGGCAAGATACTTAATTTCTCTCTGTTTCTGTTTCCTTATTTATAAAATGAAATAATAGTGCTTACTTCTTAAGGTTGTTGTGAGGGTTACATATGTTACTATATAAAGCGCTTAAGAGAAGGCTACTGTGTTTGGCACTCAGGGTTTACACTCAGCGATTTCAGGAGCACCGTTCATATAGACTGCAATGTACACATTTGTGCTGCCTGAACAACCATAAATAGCTACCCTACTTAGAACAGTACCGGACACATAGAAGTAGCTCTAAGTATCTAAATGTACTATTATTGTGATATAATGTTTCATAGTAATAAAAAAATCTGTACCTTTAGATTATTTATTGATTTCTCATTTCACAACCTTCCCTTCATGCTCTCCTGGAGGACTTATCCGCTCCTGCTCTGCTCTGACATTTAGCTGTTAACCACTGTCGGCTCACTGTTCTTTACACTGTATACACTATCCCTAGTAAACTGTCAATTACCAAAATTAACTAAAGAAAATAGACAAAAATTAGAAAGGTAAATATCCAGGTAAGACTGTGAGAAAGTTATCTAAAAAAACTTCCCTTCTCTATTGAAATGGCAAGCAAAAGCATTTTCTGTGCTGAATTCTTCCTTTTAAGATCAACAACATTAATTCTCTTGTAAACATCACCAAATAGTCTTTTTTAAAAAATATACAAACAAATATAACACAAATAATAAACAGTATGTATACATATTTATATTAAAATCTCAAAATATTAGTAATTTAACTCTGAAATTCATTAAAAAAACACATTAAAACCAGTGTGAGGTTTGTTTTAGCTGTGGAGGATGTTTTAATATTAGAATATCTCTGAATGCAATGGCCATATTACCAGATAAAAGTTTGTTAAAAGTTATGTGAAAAATTATTTGGTAAAATTTAATATCTCAATAAAAGAAGAAACCTTGTTAAACAAAGAATAAATCCATAATTTTATGGTTTCAAAATATGTTCATATTTATATCTCAAATTAAATGTCAGTATAGTGCTTTAAGATTGAAATCAGAAGCATTCTTTTCAAATTCAAGGAGGAATAATGGATGACAATTATTATCACTACTTTGGGAAATATTAGGTCATTGTATTAGAGAATATAAAATATTACAAAAAGACATTTAGAACATTTAATTAACTGTTTTCATCTTAAGAGCAGGAGAATACATCATATTGATTACTATTTCCCCAACTCCTACTGGGCTTTTCACATAGGAGAGGGTTGTGTTTTGTTAGTTTTCATTTTTTAACGCTTGCCTTTAAATTTGCCAAAGACATTTTAAGGTCTCTAGTTTCTTAATTATCATAGTCAATAAAAACTAAAAATGATTGGCTTGCCCATATTCCGAGGAGAAATTTTCTTCCATTTATTTACCATGTCTTTCCCCTGTTTTTACACACTTCTTAGAAGAGAGGTTATTAGACATTTATTATTAAATTGATTATTGTTTACCACAAGAATCTTGCATTTCAAAAATTATTCTCAAGACATTGCCTTTATTTTTTAAATCACATTTCAGTAATTATTTATGTACCTAAATTTACATGTTTAATTGGTTTTAATGCTTATTGTTGTTTATTTTTAATTTTGACTTTCTTTTTCCTGAGTTCTTAATTTTGATTTCTATTTCTATCAGCTAGAATATATTTGTAAGAAATTTTCTTAGGCGGTATATGAGTGATTGTTTCAGAGCCTTGATTATTTATGAATGTCTTATTTTTTCACGTGCATCACAACTTTATAGGTAAAACTTTTGTGTCAAAATATGGTTTATTGAAACTTATATTTCTGTTTTCTTTGTATATCTTATATTATCAAGAGAAATCTGAAGCCTTTTTATAAATTGTTTTTACTGCATGAACAATTGTAGGCTTTTTTTCCTACTATCTTTGATGTTCAATACATTGAGAAAAATCACAAAAAAAAATAAATAAAAGAGAGATATATAATTTTCATAGATTGGAAGACCTTAAGTGGCAAGTGATATCATTTTTCTCCAGAATGATCTCATTGATCAAACATCTAGTACTAAGTTTTAGGGAAAACATGATGGAATTATTCTAATAATAATTATTACCTATCTATATCTATAGGTAGATGTAGATACAGATATCATATATCTAATAGATATAGCTATGATATACAGCCAAGACACGAGGAAGGAAAAAAATGTGGGAAGATCATTTTAGTAGATATCAAGTATTAATAAAAAGCTACAAAAATTAAGACAACATGTATTCTCACAATGAGAGAAAAATAGAATAATAGAGCAGAAGAGAGAACCCTTAGAATTAGACTCATTTGACACAGACACCTGATTTATGATAAAGGTTGGAATAAAGAGCAGTATGAAAGGAACTATTTTTCAATAAGAATGCAGGGGTAATGGATATCTACCTGGAAGAAAATGAAACTCCATTCTTATCTCTCACTATATACAAAAATCAATTCCAATTATTAAAGGCAAAACAACAAAGATTTTAGAAGATAAATGAAAAATGTGTCCATGACCTTGCAGACAGAAAAACATTTTTTATACAGAATACATAAAGCACTAACCATATAGGAGAAGACTGATAAGTTAGAAGATAAATTTGATTCTAAGAAAATTGAGGACTTCTGTTTACCAAATGTAATCATTGAATGAAAAGGCAAACCATGCAGCAGGAGAAAACATTTGCAACATATATAACTGTCAAAGGACTCTTATCCAGAATTCCTACAAATCAACAACAAAAAAAAAGACTTATAAATCACTAGAAAAAATGATGAGCCAATTCACAAAGAGGATATCCAAGTAGCCAAATGAAACTGTTTTCAGCCTCAGTAATTATTAAGGAGATGCAAATTAAAATTACTCTATGATACCAGTACACACCTATTAAAATGGCTGAAATGAAAAAGACTGATGATAATAAATGTTTACAAAGATGCAGATCAATAGAAATGATCACGAACAGTGTGGATACTATTGTAAATAAGACAACTACTTTGGAAAATAGTTTGGTATTACATACTAAAATTGAATGTCAGCGTGTCTGTAACCCAGCAATTCCACTTCTAGATATATAACCAACAGAAATACATGATTGCATGCATTAAAAAGATGCACAAAAATAGATGAATAAGTCAAATGACCCCCAAGTTGGAAACAGTGCATATGTCCTTGAACAGTGTAATTATTTAAAAAGGTGATATTTCAATAAAATGGTATATTATACAGCAATGAAAGTAATAATTGCAAATGCACAGAACAATGTGGATGAATCCCACAGACATACATTTTTAATAGAAGAATTTGAAGGAAAATACCAGGTGTAATATGTACTGTAAAAATACTAATCTGTAACATTAGAGACACATACTTAGCTGATGTAACTTAAAAAACAAGGAGTTAACATAAATTCAAAATATTATTTTTTGAGGAGAGTGAAATTTTTGTAAGTGGGAAGAAGCATGCTTAGGACTTCAGTAATGCTGTCAATGTTCTAAATTTCTTGACCTGGGTAATGGTTTTGTGTCGGTAATTATGGTAATTTGTTAATGTGATCATTTATATTTTATGTATTTCCTGTATGTGTACTTTTTCACTGTAAAATACTTGGTTTTGTTTGTTTCTTAAAGGAAAGTAGGCCAAAAGCTTAGTAAATTTTAAAGGTGCAGTTCTAGTACAGTGATTCTTCCTTTACATCTTCTAAATAAGATATACCAGTCTGAAAAATATTAATTATATGCTGAAATATTAAATTTTTAAAATATTTTAATGATTCATGGAGAATAGATTTGATTTCAAGACTATCCTCCAAAACATAGGATATGTTTGTCATCCATGTATAACTGACAAATGAGTCTGACATCCTTCTCTGACCGAAACTGCTCACTTATTGATGATGTATGTGATAATATGTATCGCCTATGGAAATGGCCACAATAATGAGTCACCTGCCTCATAGTTAATTTATAGACTCAGTGTCAAAAAAATCTGACTCTGGTTTTTACATTTCTAGATTTTAACTGATGACCCTAGAATGTCATTTGCTGGCTTTCTCTGTTTTAATCTGCTTGGTCTTAGAAATTACACTGATCAGAGTGATGTTACAAGAAATTATTAAAGCTACACATCATTAACAAAGACTTTAGGTAGCCTTCAGAAGGGGGATTTATACTTTTAAAATGAATATGAGAAAAATGTAACCATAGCAGATAACAAAATCTACTTTTGCTTAATATGTGACTAGATCTACTAAATTGACTGGTCAAACCATTTTGATTGAATAAATACGTTTTCCTGCTTTCGTTGTTTTACGTGGAAGACTGTTTAATTAACACTTTAAAAATAAACTTTATTTTTTAGATTAAAAAAATGCAAATATAGTACAGTTTCTATAAACCCTACACCCAATTTTCCCTATTAACCTATATTACTATGATACATTTGTTACAATTAATGAATGATATCGTATTTGTTTGTTTGTTTATTTTTTACTTAATGTTCTTTTTCTGTTCCAGGATCCCATCCACATCACCAAATTATATTTAGTTGTCATGTCTCTTTACGCTTCTTCTTGGGTATGAACATTTCTTAAACTTGTTGTTCATGACCTTGACAGTTTTGGGAGTATTGGTCACATATTTTATAAAATATCCCTCAAATAAGATTTATCTGGTGTTTTTGTAATTAGACTAGAGTTATGGGACTTGTGGAGGAAGAGCACCGAGATAAAGTGCTACTTTCATTTTTACATCATATCAAGGGCATATACTTATCAACATGACATACCACTGTTGGTATTGACCTTAATCATCTGGCTGAGGTAGCTTGTGAGATTTTCCCACTCTAAAGTTACTATCTTTTCACACTTTGCATACTATACCTTGGAAGGAAGTCAAATTACACCTCCCAAATTTAAGGAGTGGGGAGTGAAACTACATATTCTTGAGAGTAGAATATCTCTATAATATTTTTGGAATTCTTCTGCATGGGAGATTTGTCTCTTCTTCCCCATTTATTATTATGGATTAATTCAGATTTTAAGTGAAGTCTTGAATGCCTATATTTGGTTCACTTCAGTTCTGTCTACCTGAACTCAGATTACCTCTCCAACTTCATCTGTTGGAGATGAAGAAGGAAGACATTGGTCTAGACAGACTTAACTGTTTTCTAATTATTCACTCACAGTCATTGTTTTTTTCTTTTTTCCCCTTTGGATCTTCTAACAGAAATATTATTCCTTGCTTTTCTCATCTGGGAATTTTTCCTTCAGTCATTTTTCAAGATGAATTTCAAATGTGACTTCCTCTATGAAACTTTCTGAAACTTCCCTAAATGTTCAGTTCTTAACTGTTCTTTGCTCTGAAAACACTTCACATATACCTTTTTATAGCACTTATTGTAGTTATGGCTTTTATAACTATATCCCATTTAGTTGTGAGTTGTGAGGAAGTAGATATTATTCATGTGTAAGGCTTCTTCTAATCTGTGTGCCTAGAAGAGTGTCTGGAAGCCAAAGTTTCTGTTAAATTTGTATGAGGAGTAAAACAAACAAAAACTGAAGGGTGCTGTGAACTATCTTGAAACAGTTACATTTTTATCCCTTCTATATTCTTGTGAAGGAAGCCCTTGGGTGGAAATCACTTTGTAGTGCATTGTTTTCCTAATTAGTCCTACTACAGTGGAGTTGTGTATAGTCATCTCTTGATTATCTTCTTCTATTTCCTTACTTCTTCTAGGAAGTAGAGACAGTATTAATTTAAAACAATGTGTCTTCACCATGTAGTTTCCCCAGGGCAGGATAGGGGCTGTATTTCAGAAGATTCATAACAAATCTCTACATGCCAGGGTAACTGAAAACAGAAGATGATGATAACTTTATAATGTTTGACCAGATTGGTCAGATACTCTGTACCAGCCCCTGGCCTGAAGTCACTGGTTTTTCATTCTTGGTTGTTAGTTTCAACTTTCTAGAATACCCAAAGAAGTGCAATTTGCTATTTTGTGAGCCTTTCACATTGTGTTAATTAGGTGACATCTCACTGTTTACTAATTTTAACTTCAATTTACAAAGGAATGAATGGCTCTCTGTTCCGTTTGTTTGGTTTTGTGTACATCACGGTAGAATGACTAAATGGGGTCTATGACTGTTGACTTCTCTTTGAAAAGATATTAGGAATGTTTAATTATACACTAAAATTTTTGAGAATAGTGGAAAATAAATGGGAGGACATTGCTGGCCTCTATATAAAGGATAAATGTGTTTGTTTGTTTGTTTGGCACAGATGGCAGGAGAGAAACATAGAATTTTAAGTCAAGCCCTAGTCTGTTGTGATTTGCAATGTATTTGGTCTTGAGAAGAGCATTTCCCAGGATATCTGGGAAGAAAATGCTTTGCTGCTGAGCAGAGAATCATAGTCCATTAAGAGGGCACTGGAGGCCCCAGGCAGAGGTATAGAAATCAACATGCTCTTGTGGTAGAATGACTTTTCCATCAGAATTCTGATTGCCAGAAGCCAGCTGGGATAAAAATAAAATGAAAAAAAAAAAAAAAAAAAAAAAAAGAATCTGCAGCTGCAAAACAGGATTGTATTCTGGCTCCTACACTTCCTGTGTGATTTAAGACAGTGTTTCTCAACCTTGTTTTTCATTATTGCCCCACTAAGAAGCCTTTTTTGACATGTTTTCCTAATTGCTGCCACATGAAATTTTAATAATACAGAAATGCTGTATATGTTTGTTTTGTTTTTGAAAACTTAGATATATATATATTTTATTTATTTATTTATTTATTTATTTATTTATTTATTTATTTATTTATTTATTTTTGGAGCAATTTAAGGTTACCAGCAAAACTGAGGGGAAGGTAGAGATTTCCCATATAACCCCTCCCCCACACATGCACAGCCTAACACACTGTCAACATTCTCTACTGGAGTGATACAGTTGTTACAATCACCCATCCACTCCAAGGACAACACACCCAAAGGGCAGGCTAGCAGGCATCAGAGTGCTGCTGAAGCAAATCCTGCTCTGTAAGGTCAGCCCTTGCACAACAGCTCCTCCACTGTAGTAAACGCCAGTCCTGACAACCAATCAGCCTGAGGATCAGTCCCTCTCATTGATGTGCAAGTAGCAACCTAAGCTCAACTACAAGAGGAGGGCACACACAGCCCACATAAGGGACACAACTGGAGCATAAATAAAAAGAACCTTCTGCTTACTCTTTATTGAATACAGAGTTAAGAATGACTAAATAACATTTTTAAGTTAAAAAATTAAAAATTGAAAAGGTATTAATATTTAACTTAACTTCCTAACAGTATTTGTTGAATAAATTTAATGTAATTTGTTTACTTATAAACTATAATGTATCAAATTATAGATGTAAATTAGCTATTTATGTAAGTAATAAAAATAATAGCAATGTAATCATATTTTGGAAACATAATTCAAACCAGTTATTTTCCATCAAAAGTAAAACAATCAAAAAATAATTTCCTGTAAGTATTTTAGTGAACATAAGTTTTAACTTTGCCTGATATGAGAAAATAACTTTTAATTAGCTGCTAGATATTTATTCAAATATTTTCAACATTTTTCTTTTCAGTACTGGGCAAAATAATGTTTAACTGGATAACTTTTATAAAATTAAATACTAAAATATATACTTTATTTAATTTTCAAAGCCCAAGTGTCACATAAAAGCACTGAGGATCAAATAGCACCCATATGACAGCCAATAGCAGCCAATAGACTGTACAAGCCCACGTGATACAACTTTAAGATTGAGCAAAATCAAACTAGAGAAAGTCCTCCAATCACAACTTTCTATTTACCATAGTTTTGTAGCACTAATCTTATATACATTTTATGCATGCTTTATGAACTCAATTTTGTGCTCACGTGATACCCAAGACAACTCAATGACAGAATGAGATTTTGTCAGGTAGGGAGCCATTGTAATCATTATGATATCCCCCCTCCACCCCAAACCAGTTTTCATTCCCTTGGAAACAACATTACCCCCATTAAGAAGGTGTGGTTTAAGGTAAGGTCCTTGATGCTGATAGTCTTGTATTTTTAATTTAAAAAATAGAGATGTTGTTATGGGGTTCAGAACAAGTCACCCCAAGATATACCTCTGTGATATGCAGATTACTTTGAGATAAAGGCAACTTTACCTGAAAACTCAAGAGAAACTTCTGCCCCTCCCTTTACCTAGAAGAATTTTAATTAGGGGCCTTGCCCATAAGCTATATCTTCTTTTCACCTATCTATAGGGCAGAACACACTTTTGTTTACTAAATGTCTGTTCTTCTAATCATCCTGTAGTGACCCTTTGAAGCTCCCAAGAAGCACTGCCTCATCCCTAGTTCAGGATGTCTTGTATACCTCAATCCCTCTTTCTATCTCTGAACCTGTTGTGCATGTGGGGTCTCTGACTCTCTCATGAATGCAGGGTTCCTGGAATACATATATATGTATTGAATTTGGTATTATGTTTCCCCCAAAATAAGACCTAGCCAGACAATCAGCTCTAATCCATCTTTTGGAGCAAAAATTAATATGACCTGGTATTATATTATACTCAGTGTTATGTTATGTTATGTTATGTTATGTTATGTTATGTTATGTTATGTTATGTTATATTATATTAAAGACCTGGTCTTATAGTAAAATAAACTGGGTCTTATATTAATTTTTGCTCCAAAAGATGCATTATAACTGATTGTCCCGCTAGGTCTTATTTTCGGGGAAACATGGTAATTTTCTCTTGTTAATAATGTCTCATGTCTATTTCATTATTAGACCAGCCAAAAGAACCTTGAGGGTAGAGGAAAGTTTGTTCTTGCTCCATATTACCATCAAACTCAGGTTTAAATGTGTGGAGTCACTTAATACAGTGCTTGGTTATGTCATTTATTATTAGTTCAAGGAGTGCTTTTGGAGTATTAACCATGTGACAGACATGAAGGTAGGTGCTAAGGATACATGGTTGAATATATATGAGTGGCATGTGGTTCTTATCCCCCAAAATATAAATAGATAGAGTAACATGTAGGCAGATGATTTAAACGTAATATGGCAAGTGCAGTTGTCATAGTGAGCAAAGAGGAGGGATCCTAGCTTGGCGTTCCTGTGGGGCAAGGAAACATGAAGATGACAGATAAATTTCATCTTAAAGGATGAATAGAGAATAAGTTTGGAAGAATTCTCTTGGTTTATGAGGGCATGAGGAGAACAATCTAGGTGAGAGAAACAACATGTGCAATGGCAATATGAAACTATGTAATTATGTGTGTTAAAGGACAAAATTCAACCAAGTTAATTTGAAGATCCAATTGGCTTTATTAAATGATTCCTAAATCAGGTGACTTCCCATCTAGCACCTAGAAGGGTGTTCTGAGGGGATGTACAAAATGGAAGTTTTTTTCAGGAAGAAGGGTAAGGCAAGGGAGCTATTAATATTAGAGAAAAAAAAAAAAAGGATTATTTTTAGACCAGGACATCTCCTTTGGGGGGAAGGAAGCTGCTTTGTTTGTTTGTTTGTTTGTTTGTATCATGCAGATTGCCAGATAGAGGATGGAGAGGGCCTTTGTCACAGATTACCTCATTGGAGTTGAGCAGAAAATTTCAGACTGGTTGATTAAAATTATATTTCTGGGAGAGGTTGAAACAGAAAATACTAGGTATTGTATCTAGGTTTGGTATCATTGACTTTAGCACAAGTAATGCCGTTTTCTCTTTAACGTGTCATTTGTGGAGGAAAAAGCAATTCTAAATGTCTAAGAGGTAGGCTTAGAGGACAGTGTTCTGAGAGATGAGATTGAGTTATAGGTGGAAGACAAGTCACAGAGAGCAGTCATTGTGATGTTGTAGAGCTTAGCTTTTATTCTGTTCATTGGTGCTTCTTAATCTTTCTCACTGAACTACACCTAGCAAGAGAGACTACTATAATACTGCATTCATATTTTATCATTTAGCTTAACATTTCATGTGAATTTTGGATTCTACTCCATTATATATCTACTTATTAATATAATAATAATAATTTAAATAATACTTGCTAGTTAAATTACTTCCAAAAATATTTGAATAAAATTGATTGTCTAGAAAGATGGGCCATGTTTATGCTTTAAGTTTTTCTCTTGGTACATCTCTGTATGTGTGGTAATAGGCATACCTGAGTTTCAGAAGTAAGTATAACCTTAGATTATGAGGAAAATTTAAGGAGAGTAGGAAGGCAATGGCATGGTTGTATTTCTACTTTAAAGAGAATTTTCAAGCATCAGAGAGGAGGATGAACTTGAAGGGGACAAGAATGGTAACAATTAGGAGACTACTGCAATAATTCAAGTGAATGTTACAGATAGGCTTCCACCTTTCTCTAGAAACTAGGATATAGCAGAGGTATCTTCCTTGATGATTGTATTTCAAAAAGATGGTTCCTAGATCTTTGAGAAACACATTCCTGGGTTGCAAATCTGGCAAGAACATTTTTAAAAGATTTACATATCAAAGTGGCAGGAGAAAATTTACAGTGGTAAACTTTCTGAAGTAAATGCTTTAAGACTTAGGAAGTTGGGAGGGGTATGAGTACCATTTTTTGCAGTATTTGTTCCTTATTCTTTGCATTTCGTTTCTTAGTAAGGCATCTAAAGTACTTGCTACTTCTTTTTTTTTATCAGATTCAATCAACTGTGATATTCTGTAGAATGTTGAGATGGTTAACCTCTCATGAATTATATTGTGGCTGAGGGAAAGAGAGCCTTCTTAGCCTTGAGATAAGACTGTGACAGTATATGCTTGGCCCTCTCAAGTAAAGTAAACGTGCTGTTGTTTGCTCTTATACGCTGGTATAGGAAAATGCACTAACCAGATCAATAGCAGCATAATAGGTATCAGGAGCTGTATCCGTTTGTTCAAGTAAAGATATTACACCTGGAATAATAGCTGAAGTTATATTTACTACCTGATTCAGTTTGTGATAATCTGGTCATCTTCAAGTATCCATCCAAATGCTTCACTAGTCAATTGTATGTCTTAAGTGAGCATGTTACAAGTATCACCAACACCTACATCTTTTTTTCCCCAATAGTCTCTTTTCCGTTTTATTTATGTATAAACAGGACCCTAGAGTTTTATTTTTTCATTTTTTTAAATTAAAGTTTATTGGGGTGACAATGGTTAGTAAAGTTACATAGGTTTCAAGTGTGCGATTCTGCCACCCCTACATCATAAAAAATCTTCAGTATTGACAGTAATCTTTGAAATTCCCCCAAGAATTTAATATTGCTTTGAATTACTATTTTGGTGGGGATGCAAGCTTTAGGACCTTCCATTTAGCCCTTCCTACTATAGAGTTTACCCCATAGGTCAAAGAATCAATCAATTTGGGTATTCTGTCAGTTTCCAAGTATATATGTCTATTTTAGTTAGAAAATAAGGAACTATTGAAATAAAAACATGGTGAATTTATGGATGTACTGAGTATACTGTCATTCAAATTTAGGCTAAGACTCCATTCATCCTCTTATGGTTATAAACCCCCACTTTGACTGCTGGGTCACAGTAACATTTCGGGCCCGCAGGAATTACTGACAATTCCAAATGTCTAGTAATTCCCAGAAAATCTAGATATTTACTTTTTCCTTGTGCAGGGTCATTCTAGTAAGTGATTGTAGTTCCTTTTAGGAAAGCCGTGAAGGAATAATTATTATATATACAAGTGACATTGTTGCACGGTCCTTCTACAAGGAGATCCTAATGCATCTTCAGTTATGAGATTCTGTGTCTTTGAATGGCTTTAATTATGGATAGAGAGTGAGAGGTTGGGACTCAGCATTGTGGTGACTAAAGTTAGGTATTTGGCCATAAGACCTAGAGTTTTTTCTGTTATATGGTTCAAAGAGAATC
Source organism: Rhinolophus sinicus (assembly GCF_036562045.2). Classification (NCBI taxonomy): domain Eukaryota; kingdom Metazoa; phylum Chordata; class Mammalia; order Chiroptera; family Rhinolophidae; genus Rhinolophus; species Rhinolophus sinicus. Next base: position 101,193,795 of record NC_133756.1, on the reverse strand, counting down.
CTCATAGTCCCCCTCCGCCATCTGTTTCATTCCTAGGGACACTGTGATCAATTAGTCACTGTCAGAGATTCCTGAATGCCAAAATATTTTGATTACTGGCATATCCCTGCTGCCCTTGATGGTAAATATGTTAATTTTGTCATTGAAGTGCTGCTACTTGGTCTCTGCCACTCTAGGAATGCCATCATCTTTATTGAAATTGGGAGCCCATCTCAATTGCTGCATCTCCCATTGTCATATCTGGCTAACTAACAGAAGGAATCATAGAGATTTTCAAGGATGAAGATACTACCCATAGTAATGAATGGTGAAGGGAGTGTCTTTTGGGTCTTTTTGGTGGGTGGCTGTGTAATCACACATTAATCCACTGCAACATTCCCATCTCCTCAAGCTTTGAATTCCTTCCTGTTTATCATTCAAAGAAAGAAATAACATCTCATTCTCACTAAACATAGCCATTAAATCCTAGTTTTTCAGTTAACCAATCAAGTAAGACATTGGAACCTCTTCTAGGTACATGAGCCCAATTTGTTAAATTCAGGTTATCTAGTAAGTGCATTTATATAAATGCGTTTTGCTTGATTTGGTGTTATATTTCAAACTTCCTCGTATATTCTGTAGGATTCTGCTAACAAATATTAGTAAAATTATGCAATTCTTTGGCGTATAAGCTATTTCTTCTGGTCCATTCTGTGTAACTGATACCTAGAACATATTCTTACAAGCATTTATCCAAGTGAAATTATCAGTTTTCAAGCAAAGTAAGAATAGTCTCTTCAGACTCGAGTACAAGCTGCTGCTAACTGCTGAGGGAGGTTCAACGTGTCTCAGAGATTCAAAATTCTCAGTCACATCTTAGTCCAACGAACCATCCACATCCAAAGTTTGAGGAGCCTATTGTTTTCTAATCAATGTCCTAATGGTCACATTAGAAAATTCTAATCGGTACAGAAGCAGCAAATGCAAATAGCAGTTATTTCTTCTAGGGCTTAGGGAAAACAAACAAGGAAGGACTAAGAATTTAGCAGATCTCTCTTACCCCAAGACTGAGATTCAAATCTTTTGGAAGGAGGGTGGTTGAAACAGGAAAATGCAGCCTCCTAGTGCCAAATAAATTTTTCGAAGGTTGCAGGACAGTGGTAGTCCATAAGGGTGGTCTTCTACATGGCTGGAAACACTTGCCAGAGGTTGCTGGCTAGAGCTGGTATATAGGAATAGCCAGATGGGTGGTTGAAAATACTTGCTGGAGCATGCAGGCAGTAGTTCTATGCAAATCATGAAGATGAACGTTGCTGGCACTGCCCACACACCTGGGACCACCTACACACCAATCTGCTGGCAATGAAACAAAGACTGCACACTGGAATCGGTAAGGGATGTTCTTTCTTTCTGCTATGTCTTTGTGATGTCCCGTTGTTACCCTCTGTTAACAAAGCCTAACAATAAGCTGGCTGGCAAAGGAGAGATGTTTATAGAGTCCATATCCAGTATCATAAAGCAAAGAAGGGTGGATTTGTAGCTGAGAGGAATAAATCGTAACTAGTACAGTTTAGATGACACGTACAGTTTTGAACATTAGAATTAAGATGTCTATAAGATATTCCTGCAGATGACTTGTAAATCTTTAGATATGGTGTTCCAGAAAGATTTCACGTTTTTACTGTAGGCATAGTTGTTATCCACATAAAAGTGTTTGGGATCTTTAACAAGTGCATATAGAGCAAAGGCTAGTGGGCTAAGACAAGAGCCAGAGGAAACACTATTATTTAAGTGTTGGTCAGAGAGGAGAAGCCCACAAGAACAAACAAACAAAGAAACAAAAAAACTAGAAGAAGAAGTCTGAGTAGGATATTCAAGGGTGACAGGTTTCATGGAAGCCTAAAGAGCAGAAGTTCAAGAAGGAGAGAGAGATCACCAGTATCAAATCCAGCAGAAGTGACTAGCAGGAAAACACAAGAGCAAAGGCAATAGCTATACGCATTCCTGATTTAAAGCAGAACGGAATAAATTGAATCTAAGTTTCTCTATTTGGGGAGATAAACGATTGTTTTGAGAAGTTCGGCTGAAAAGGATAGACATAAAGCAGAAAGCTGGGGGGCATGATGCAGGCGGCAGTTGAATGATCAAATGAAATATCTAACTTTTGCCCAGGAAAAACTTGAACATGTTTTAGCCTGAAGATGTCCTTTGCTTGGCTCACATTATGTTCCTTAGAAAAAAAAAAAAATGTGACCTTGAATGTCTGAGGGGTCGGTCCATGAATTCCCTATTATCTTTGGTCCATCTCAAACATTTATTTATTTAACTGCCTTACTCCTGTAGACCTCCTTTTAGAATACTGATATGTGCAATGCATGATTCTTGAATTTGAATGAATGGTTAAAGATCATAATTAGTTCTTCCAGGAAAGCGATTTATAGCATAGTGGATATAATGAACATTAGAACTAAAAAGCAACTTGGAAATAGTTGACTTCCGTGTGTTCATTTAATAGATGTGTCTTAGGACTAGTGTTGTCCTAAGATCATCAAAGGTAAATGACACAGCCAATAAGTGGCAGATCTGTGGCTCAAACTGAGGCTCTTGTCCCTCCACTCTTGAGACTATCACCATCGTCTGTTCGGTTGCTTCCATCCCCATCTCGCCACTGTTTTCAGTATCTAGTGTCAAGAAAAGGTGGATCAAAGTGAAACCTTATAAAAAATAAATCTGTGCCCTTTGGGAATTTACCAGAATGTCATTCCACTGTTTTTCCTTTTCAACCAAGAGATTTTTTTCCTATGTATTATCAAACAAGTTCAAAGCTCTGACTTATAATTTGCTAGCCCTCGGTTTTAAAGTCAATAGTGTTACTGATTTTCACCATACCTTAGAGAATCTCTTTGTATGTGTCTTTTTTCAGCCACTGAAATGATGTGGTTAGTAGAAACAGGGTCCTTTACTCAAGGAAATTGCTCCTTGTGTCACTAACAGAGATGAGGTAAGAATGAATGAGGTAATGGTGGTAAATTGCTTTGAGATCTTTAGATGCCAGTGGAAAGCAAAACACCAAAATCTCAATTTTCCTCTTCCTTCTCTGAGGACTGTATTTCTCATTGTTGCAGAACATAGAAAACTAAGGAAATGAATATCAAGCTACAGAAAAGGGAGGAACAGGCTCAAATTGCTTTTGCAATAATTTCCATGAAGACAGGAAGGAAATGAAAATACCTAAATACCAATTGGTGAACAACCGGTCTTTCTGACAACTCTCACTGAGATCTCGGTTGCCCCTTTATGTACCTCATTTTTCATATGAAATGCAGAGACAGAAGTGCAAAGTAGTTAAGGATAGATTTCTAGAGAAAGACAGATGCGGGTGTGATACCAGGCGCTATGTCTGGCTATCAATGAAAACCTGAGCAAGTGATAATCTCTCTGAGGCTTGGTTTCCATCATTATCAGACAGAAATAAAATTACTTCAAATTTATAAGACCAGTGTAAGAAATCAATGAAAAATGCATACTAAGTGTTTAGCAAAGTGCCTGGCACTTCATAAGCATTTAACAAAAGTTAGTTGTTTATTATAACAAAAGTTAGTTTATTACTCCTCTGGGTAATCATTATAATAGTAATAATAATATTATAGTCCTTATTATGTCACTATTTGGTATAAAACCTTTCAGCAGTGATTTCACTCTTCTCATGCAGGAAAGTTAAAGTTCAATAATATGGATTCAGGGTCATGAAATTAGTTACTTACAGGTTACAACACAGACACACACACACACACACACACACACACACACACAGAAAGAAAATACACATTACACTACATGTGGATGGGCTTGCTCATTCTTTCAAAACATGTTAAGTCATTTTGTACCTCTGTGGTAGTTGCTTTTACTGTTTTCTCCACTTATTAAACAAGCCCTTACCTCTATTGCTATTTTAATGAAATCCTAATCTTCCATCAAAGCACCTGTTATAGAAAACATTTCTACCCTCCAAAACAGCAGTTTGCTCATTCATTCTTGTGTGGGTCCACTGTTTTGAAGTCTGTGTTATGTATTAAATTGTAAGCTTTTAGGATCATGGACTATGCCTTCTTTGTCTGTACCTCACACAGGCATTGTGTCAGTGCTTTGCAAATAGTAATGATGCCACACAACCTGTGAAAAGAGAGTTTCGTTTCTCTCTAGAGCAAGAGGGCAATCCATCTCTGCCTCTCTGGCTATTTACTGCCCCTTATATTAATCTTTTTTACTTGACTCTTTGGCTGGTTATATCCCCTACCCTACTGAAGGTGGATAGTAGAAATGGTATTGTGTGACATTTGACCATGCTCTGAGGACTAGGAATGTTGGAAGTGGCCTGCATGAAAAAAAATGAGAGGCAGTGTGACGTATTATAATAAAAGCATCCAAGGCTTGCAAAGCAAATGCCATGTTTTAGCTCCGACATTTATTAGCCATGTGACCTTGAATGTGTTCCTCAGCTTTCCTGAGCCTCTGTTTCATCACCTGATAAGAGATAATAGTTATTTTTAACCTCATAGAATTCAATAAAGGATTAAACAAGATAAAATGTGAAGAAACTTGTGCAGATCTTGCCACTCAATACATTGTAGTCAATGCAAGTTACTTTTTTCCTCTTTTCCTCCCAAGAGGTGTCTGGATATAATTTATCACCAAAAGAATAGATGCTTGTCCATCTTACAGATAAGATATTCAAAGCATGCAGTGTTTTTATGAATATAGGTCACTTGATAATTGAAAATGACCAAATGTACAGATGATAAAGTAGAATTGATAGTGAACAGAGTGTTCATAAGGCACAAAAATAGCATTGAACAAGTGCTCATTAATTTCTTAATAATGTCAGTCACAGAACTAATAGTAAGTAAGATTAAGGTGTCAACCTTGTGATATGGTTCTTTTAACTTCTAAGTTCTTGATTTTTAAGTGACACAAAATAAATGGAAGGCTGACAGCTGTTTGGTAAGCTATGTAAAATGAATTCAGTGAGTCAACTGAGCTCCTTAATGGCTAATGTCTTCAAAGCAGCGGATACGTCTGATAGTCTAATTTTCACCAGCTATTGTGGGCTATTCTAGCAACTTGGCTAAAAAAAGAATGGGGTGGGGTATCCTGTTACAAAGTAACAATGGTCTGAGGTGACTTTTCTTCTCTCACCAAAAATATCAGAGCATTGAATTTTAAACTGTATTAAATATTAATAAGGTACATATTTATATTACAAACAAGCATGACAGTATACCTGATCCTTTTTGTTAGGTCCTATCCTTTCTGATATTGTACATTAGGAGTCTATAATACAGTTCTGTTGTATCTCTTCCCAGAAGCACACCTTCTCAATTTTCATAGTCTTTGTATGTCCTGCTGCTGATCAAATCATAGCTGGACAGTTTCTCTTCCTTTCTAATCCATTCTAATTAAAGTAACAATTATCATTTCCCTAAATTATTTTAATCAGATTGCTCCCTGCACAGGAAACCATTGTAGCTCTTAATTAGCTCTTGAATCAAACTCTTTAGTATCTGCCCCAAGGCCTTTAACTCCTGTTGCTCATTTTACTGGTTTTATTCCACAATACATGTATTCAGACAGAATAAACCTTCTTTTTTTGTTGTTTTTGTTTTTGTTTTTGTTTTCAGGCTACTTTTTTCCCATTTAAAAATGTAGTCTTACATTATACTAAATTGGGTCCCCATCCACTTTCAAATTTTTTTTTCCAAATTCACCTTTTCTCATTTAGTCCCTTAAATTCTAATCAGTCCATTCACTTTAGCATTTCCTTAGTTTTTTGTGATGAACTTCTATCGGGCTGAAAATACACACATACATACAAACATGCATGCATACATACATACATATGTGTTGGAGGGTATATACACACACATACTCATATGTATATATACACATATATGTATATATACACCCCACACACACATATGTATAAAACACAATAAATTTTCGCTATAAAGGAGGTGCTTTACTTATAGTCATTTTACTGATAATGAAAATAAAGCACAGGGAAATAAAATAACATGCTCAAACTCTCTTTTGGAGGTTTTATGTCTTAGTTACATTTGCTCATTTAACTCCTGACTGGCAGAACCCAGAGGTCAGAAACTCTACAGATCAGTTACATATCTAGAAATATGTTGTCCATAGAGTAGAATTTCAAAAACACACTGCTGCCTAACCTGCTAGCTAATATTTCAGGCAGGTGTCTTTTTTTGTTTGTTTGTTTTTTCCCTCATGAAATAATGGATTACGGCTTTAGTTTCTTATGTGGGCTTCTCTGAAGTTTAAGGAAGTAAAAAAGTTGGACCCCCACAAAATTCTGAAGATATGTTATCTATTGACCAAAGACTACATGTTGGACATTGGGCCAATCACTGGGAATAAGCAGGCAATAAATACATCCCCATTTGATGACAATGGCTACCCCATTGGAGGAGATGGATATTAAACCAAAAGTAGGCAAATATTTATTTTATTATAATTATTTTATTATAACGAAAACATAACTGTAACGTTAGTTGCAATTTATGTAGTTTTCATAGTGCTCTGAAGGAAATACAGAATTGTGGGATTGAATAATAAACTTAATTTGTGGGAATTAGAAAAGTGTTCCCTTGACTCTGGGGGGTGAACACACAATGCGATTTATAGATGATGTAATACAGAATTGTACACCTGAAATCTATGTAACTTTACTAACAATTATCACCCCAATAAACTTTAATTAAAAAAAAAAAAAAGTGTTTCTTGAGAAGGCAATATTTAAGGCTTAAAGGATCACTGGATATTGACCAGGTAAGAGAGACGTGGGTGTGGAGTAGCATTTTTGACAAAAGAGCAGCATATGGACAAGTCCTAAAAAGATTTGGAGTTGGAAACTCCAAAGCTAAAAAGAAAGCGTAAATGGCTGGATTGCTGTAAGTAAGCAGGAATATATAGTGGAATAAGACTGGAGACTTAGAAAGCGGCCAGAAAACTCATGGCTTTATGGACTATGGGAATATCCGTGGTTAGCACTGTACACTCCTTGTTCTGTGTTCATACGTTTTTTCCTTAGCATATCTCCCTCAGCCCTAGATGTTTCCACAATCTTTATCTCTTCCCCCTCTCAATACCAGTTCTTGTGAAATGATAAACTTTTCACTAGTAACTAAGGAGGCCTAATGTGTAATATTGCCCATGGACCTTTGTATTATAATGAGAAGCAGGGGGTCTGTTTTGTTTCAGCCTAACAAATTAAGATATAAGTATTGTCTTTTACTCACTGGCCATGTAGGTACATGAGCAGAAGAGCAGGCATTTTCAAGGTGGTAATACTGACACCATACCAGTTGGGAGCTACCTACTTTTCACTCTAGGCTTGGTAATTATAAGGAGAAAAGAGTTCTCTCATTTTAGTTTTTGTCCTTTAGGTGTTTCATCCAAGTTTCTCATCATTGTGAAGGTGATGGGGTTGGAGGTGAGGCGAAGGATTTGGGTGGTGGCATATAAAAGAGACAGTTGAAAAATTATTAATGGTGTGTGTGTGTGTGTGTGTGTGTGTGTTAATGGGAAAGCCAATTCGAGTCCAGTAAATTTGGTATGAATTCTTTAATTAGGTGGCCAATTATTCTATCTCATAAATAAGTAAAAAAATTGAAAAAACAATCCTGAATTTTTCTACTTGTTTTTCCCTTAAAGGAAGAGAACACATGATCTAGATCTTCATATATTATGAATCACGTGGTGCTCGAACCTGCTACTTCAAGCCTTGATTAATAATATACTTAATTGCTTTCCTTTTCCTCCTCACAGCTGGCAGATGGAACGCTGTAGAGCTGACTGAACCCCATTGATGGTATTTTGCTGCAAACAAATAGTGTTACAGTCTGTGGATTTTTCCTCTTTGATCCAAATACCCTGAAGACAAAGCAGAAGTCTTGAAAATTTATCTGTTTCCACTTTAGTCTCTGCTGCCTTCTTAGTTTTTATACTGGCACACCTGGGATTTAAGCCCATCTAGAGGTGAACTTGAGGATTGTAACTTGTTTCTGTAAAGCTCCCAAGATGAGTAAGTTAGAAAATAGAAGCTTTGAGAGCAGTAATTAGGAGATGGACTACTTGATTTGAGAAGAACATTCATTAGCATTATTGCTCTTCATGCTCTTTGCTCTCCCAGGCAATGTGTAGCTACAAAACCAGAGTAGATATTTGTCATCCATTCACCAGATTTTAAATATCTGGAGGTTTGTGGCTCCCACACAATTTTATTTTTCACTTTTGCTAATGTTTGCCTTCAGATATAAGCGCTGTGTCTTCATTAGTTAATGCCCATTTGCTATTCAGTTCAGTGGCCTCTGGTATTGGAACATTTGGAAGAAGGAATCTCTTACGAGGTACACAGTATAAGGGAGAGGCAGATTCAATACCAGAGGTGAAGCCATACTTTTTACAGGTAACACCTGCTGGGGGAATTGTTTTCTGAGGGAGATTTTAGCTGCACAAGTCCTGTTAACCTGAATTGACATATAGCAGATGGGTAGAGAAACAATGAACGAGAATTAAGGTTCAAGGAGAGTGTTTGCTGAGCAAGGTTTTTACTTGGGGATAAGTAACGTTTAATAGCATCAGGAAAATAGAAAAAAAATAATGGATGTTGGCTTTTGAGGATAATTCAGTGTATTTTATCATTTTAAAAATTAAATAATACATTAATGTATTGATTTGATAATATAATAAATTGTGTGCTGGAAAAATTAATAGCACAAATAGCCAGCTTCTTGAACCTCCCTGCTCTTCTTTTTCCCTCCTTTCCTCCCGTTCTTCTTTCATTCTTTCCATCTTTCCTATCCTTTCTGATTTCTGTTTTCACTAAAATTATACAAACATAGTCATTAAAGCATCAACTAATTTTCGAAGCTTATTATAAAAATCTTCAAGCTCTCCCCATTGTCCCCCGCTAAATGGTGCCCCTTCTCCCACCCGTGGCAAGCACGCTCACTTCTTTTGGCTTTAGTTTTGGTTTTAAAATTTGTTTAAAATATTTAGTAATATCTCCCCCTAACTAATAAGCTTATATTGACATCTTGATTTTTCAGTTAGGTTATTTTTTATTGTCCACTATATTGTCACACTCACTGTCATGCGGGGGACCCTGCTCGCTCCGCCATTTGTCATGCGGGGGACCCTGCTCGCTCCGCCATTTGTCGTGCGGGGTCTCTGCTCGCTCCCCCATAAGAAAGCGGAGCCAAAGGAACACCCACGGAGCCATAGGTAGGGACCACTACGGTCTCACTGGAGGCTGGGTTCACTGGACGTGCGACCTGCTGTCCCTTTGTCTGCAACCCACCGACGACTCTCTTTCACTCTCCTCCACTCTCCTCCGTAGCGGAAGCAGTTATATTAGCGGCTAATTGGCTAACTGGCTACAGCTGATGGCCAATCAGCCACAGCTGACGGCCATCTACTACCCGAGCCAGCACCCCTCCACGTGAGGCTGAGAGCCTGTAAACTACTTTCTGGGGCTCTGTCCCCACACTCACTCACCAGTCTCTGCTACACACAACAGAATCCTTTCCATTCCTATTCTCACAATGTTGTTACATTGTCATTTCAGTCGGCTCAATTCCACGTTTATGGTATTTTGACTATGGAAGCACTAGCCAGAGCTGAGCCATGATGTTTTTCTAGGATTATATTTTTCTGCCCTGCCCATTTTTTAAAATAAATTAATAATTGCCTCATTTTTATATAAAATCATTTGTATTTACTTATCATTAATTCTACCCCCATTCCTCTGTCAATTGTCTAAATCTCTTCTCAGTATATTCAGATGATTTAAGAGTTTGTCAGCCTCAAATTTTTGAAGATACCTTTCCAAGCTTTCAAATCTTCTGTTTTCCATGACATCTGGTGCAGGGTAATTATACTGAGAAGTCCTTTTACCAGACCCCTGAGTCTCTTTTCACCTCTATTCTGGTAAAACCCCTATCTCTTGTGTTCCATGTATTACATCTCCTGAATTTATTTTCTCATTTTGTTGGAGCATGACCTCTAATGGCTGTGAAGAAAGGAGTGATAGCAGTTAAACTTTTTCAAGATCTTGCCTGTCTGCAATATTTTTATTCTATTCTCATATTAATTATATAAAAGTCAACATTAGACATAATTTTCCTTTTGCCTTTTGGTCTTCATCTATTTTCCCTAAATATTATGTATAGAAGGGAGGATGATGATAATAATAGAGCCTATATGCAAGATTGTTAGGATTTAATACAGTACCCTAAGTCAAGCAAGTAGAACAGAACTTGATGTATATTAAGCTCTTAATAAATCGTAGCTTTGAAAAACACTTAGATGAAATTATCTTGAATGATATATTGGGTGATTTTTCTGCTTTCTTTTCTTCATTCCCTCTGTCTGGAACTCCTATTATTTCTGATCAGGATCTCTAGATTTCTTATCTTTTGTGTCCTATTTTTCACCTTTCTCTGTTTGCTTAACGTCTAGGAAATTTCGTTAGTTTTCCAACTCTTCTTTTCAATTTTTCATTTTAGGAGACCATATCTTAATTTGTAATTCTCTCTCTTTCACTCTCTCTCTTTCTGTTTTCTAGCATCCTGTACTTGGTTCATGGATACCGTATCTTAATTTTCTGAGGATATTTATTGTGATTTTATTCTTAATATTTTGTTTCTAAGAAAAGCCTACTTTTTTCCCCCCAAATTTAAACTTTGTTTTTAGTTTTGAGTTAAGTTAAATCTTTTCCCAGGTACGCAGTGACACTTAGTTGTCTGCTCTTATTTAAAGAGAAAGGCCATCTCTGGTTATTCTGTAAAATATTTGTTAAATACAAAATAATATATTCAATATAAAATTGTTTAGTGAAGGCTCTGCTTACAGGGGTATGAGTAGAAAACTCTTTTACTTTCCCCTGCAAACCTGTTCAATGAACTTCTTCTTTCCCCACCAGGATTAAATCTCCATCAGGTCCAATAGCTTTTCTCTTCGCTTTCATGAACTAAAACCTCAGGCTAATTTTCTAGTAAAACTCCAGACCCTCATCTAACGCAAAACTCCCTCCTGCACTATGGGAATGATTCATTCTCGGAGTCTGTAGTAGGAAAAGGTAAAGAGAAGAGACTTGGTGGGCTGCCCACAATTGTCCCACATTACTTTTTCCTCTTCATCCCTCTCTCATACCTCTCAGAAGGTTTTTCTGTCTCCTCCAAAGAAAAGAAACTGCATAGTGTATTTATACTGGGACACTTTTGTGAGGAAAGGGACATTGTTGGTAATTCCACAGACACCAGAAGCATAAAGTGAGACTGGCCTTGCCACACCTGAATAGAGTACATGATTGTCTTACTCTAGGCTCAGGGGTAGTGTGTGTGTGTGTGTGTGTGTGTAAGTGGGAAGGAAAGGTAAAGGCCAGAAAAAGTTTCATTTGATGAAAGTTACAACTGTAGCTTGGTACTAGAGCTTTGAGTTTGGTACAAACACACTAACAGGGTTTTCCTTACATGGAATACCTTTGATGATTTCTCAGAGCAGCACTTCCCTGTGACCTAGGGAATCCTGTCGCATGTGCCTGGTCCAGGTGGGGCCATGACTGGCTGTTGGCCTTGACTTCTGCCTCAGAATCCGCAGTCACCTCCAGCCTCCTATAGAGCACACTTCACCCCAGGTGGAGAGCTCTCTTGGGTAGGGGTACTGTTCAAGGTGGACACATTCATCTCCACTCTATGGGGTTCACATTTGGCACCGTAGGCTCTGTTGTCAGTTAATGGGCACTTTGTTCTTCTATGGTCCCCTCTTCTTTTTCTGCCAACACCAGTCAATCTCTTACCTTTTAGGCTTCTTTATTCATAAGTCAGGTACAACTTGTATACAAACAGATGTCCCATAGCCCCCAGGAACATGTGGCAAGCTTTCTAAATATTTCTCTGGAGGTCCCTTTATGAGGCTTGGTGTAGATGAGCAACCTTCTCCCTGCCACAGCCCTCCACACACTCTCTCTGAAGAAATCCTAGCTATAATTCACTTTAATTTCTTGAAGTCTCCTTTATCCTCACTTACGTAGCTTGGGGGTTGGCAGTGGGCTATTAACACGGGTAGAACTAGTGCCGCAATCCAGCTGTATGATGGTCTAGTATCCTATTTTAGGATATGGAGTATTGTGCACCTATGGTAGTGTTCTTAGCCTTTTAAACCTTAGTTCAAACTCCAAGATGATAAGAAAATATCATGTGTGACATCCTGTTACACTAATTTTAATCGAAGATTCTATGTGCTGGGCACAGCATTGGGCATTTTGCATGTAATTTCTCATTAATCCTCACAGTAAATTCATTGAAGTAGGTGCCGTCTCCATTTTATAGATGAGGAAACTGAGGCGGAATAATGTTAAATAATGAAAAATAGACAGTAGTCATACACATAATGTAAAGTGGAGCGTGGATTTGAGCCCAGGAAGTCTGCCTTCAGAGACTACAGTGGTTTTTAAAAAATTATTTATTTACATTCAATATTATTTTTTATTAGTTTCAGGTGTACAGCATAGTGGTTAGACGTTTATATAATTTGTGCAGTAATCCCCAATTAGTCTAGTACCCACCAGGCACTACACATAGTTGTTGCAACATTATTGACTATTCTCTATGCTTTACATCCCATGACTATTGTGGAACTATTAATTTGTATTCCTTAATCCCTTCACCTTTGTTATCTACCTCCCCAAACCTCTTCCATCTGACAACCATTAGTTCTCTGTATCTACAAGTATGAGTCTGTTTCTGTTTGTTTGTTTATTTTGTTCTTTAGATTCCACATATAAGTGAGATCATATGGTATTTGTCTTTCTCAGTCTAACTTATTTCACTCAGCATAATACCCTCTACGTCCATCCATGTTGTTGCAAATGGTGATTTTATTCTTTTCTGTGGCCGAGTAATATTCCATTTATATATGTACCACACCTTCTTTATCCGATTGTCTATTGAAGGGCACCTAGGTTAGTTTCATATCTTGGCTGTTGTAAATAGTGCTGCAATGAACAGAGGGGGGCATATGTATATATTTTTTAAATTACTGTTTTGGATTTCTTTGGATAACTACCTATAAGTGGAATTGCTGGATCATTAGGTAATTCGGTTTTAATTTTTTGAGGAATCTTCAAACTGTTTTCCATAGTGGTTGCAGCAATTTGCAATCCTACCAACAGTGCATGAGGGTTCCATTTTTTTTGGTATGCTTGCCAACACTTATTTGTTAATTTATTTGTGATGGCCATTCTGACAGGTGTGAGGTGATATCTCATTGTGATTTTAATTTGCATTTCTCTGATGATTAGTGATGTTTAGCATCTTTTCCTATGTCTGTTGGCCATCTGTATATCCTCTCTGGAGAAATGTCTCTTCAGGTCCTCTGCCCATTTTTTAATTGGATTGTTTGTTTTTGTTGTATTGACTTGTATGTGTTCTTTATAAATTTTGGAAATTAACCCCTTATCAGAAGTATCATTGGCAAACATCTTCTCCCGTTCAGTAGTTTCTCTTTTCACTTTGTTGATGGTTTCCTTTGCTGTGCAAAAATCTTTTTAGTTTGATACAGTCCTATTTGTTTATCTTTTTCATTTGCTTGAGGAGATAGATCAGTAAATATATAACAACGAGCAATGTCAGAGAATTTACTGTCTGTGTTTTCTTCTAGGAGTTTTATAGTTTCAGGTCTTACATTTAAGTTTCTAATGCATTTTGAGTTTGTTTTTATATATGGTGTAAGAAGATGGTCCAGTTTCATTATTTTGCATGTATCTGTCCAGTTTTTCCCAACACCATTTATTGAATAGTCTTCACCCCATTGTATATTCTTGCCTCCTTTGTCATAGATAAATGACCATAAAGAGTAGGCTTATTTCTGGGCTCTCTATTCTATTCTATTGATCTATGTGTCTGTTTTTATGCCAATACCATGCTGTTTTTATTACTATAAACTTGTAATATATTTGATATCAGGTAGCATGATAACTCCAATTTTGTTCTTTTTTAAGATTGTTGTGGCTATTCAGGGTCTTTTGTGGTACCTAACAAGTTTTATGATTATTTGTTCTAGTTCTGTGAAAAATGCCACTGGTGTTTTATTAGAGATTGCATTGAATACTTTTATATTACTTTGGGTAGTATGGACATTTTAACAATGTTAATTCTTCCTATCTATGAGCACAGTGTATGCTTCCATTTATTTGTATCTTCTTCAATTTCTTTCTTCAATGTCTTAGAGTTTTCAAAGAACAGGACTTTTACCTCCTTGGTTAAACTTATTCCTGACTTTTTTTTTTTTTTATGCAATTGTAAATGGGACTACTTTCTTAATTTCTCTGACAGTTAATTGTTAGTATATAAAAATGCAACCAATTTCTGAATATTAATTTTGTATCCTGCTGCTTTACTGAATTCATTTATCAGTTCTAGTAGTTTTTTGGTAAAATCCTTTGGGTCCTTTATATATTGTATCATGTCATCTGCAAATAATGACAGTTTAACTTCTTCCATTCCAATTTGGATGGCTTTTATTTCTTTTTCTTGTCTGATGCTGTGGTTAGGACTTCCAATTCTTTGTTGAATAAAAGCGGTGAAAGTAGACATCCTTGTCTTGTTCCTGACTGTAAAGATAATGCTTTTAGCATTTTCCTATTTAGTATGATGTTATTTGTGGGTTTGTTATATATGTCCTTTTTATGTTAAAGTATGTTCCCTCAATTCCTACTTTGCTGAGGATTTTTATCGTAAATGTATGCTACATTTTGTCTTTCTGCATTGATTGATGTACTCATGTGATTTTTTTCCTTTCATTGTGTTTATGTGATATATCACATTAATTGGTTTATGGATATTGAACCAACCTTGCATCCCAGGAATAAATCCCCCATGATCATGGTGTATGACCTTTTTAATGTATTGCTGAATTTGATTTGTTAATGTTTTGTTGAGGATTTTTGCATCTATGTTCATCAGGGATATATATATATATATATATATATATATATATATATATATATATATATATATCAGGGATATATGTCTTTTTCTGGTTTTGGAATCAGGGTAATGGTTGGCCTCGTAAAATGACCTTGGGAGCTTTCCCTCCTTTTGAATTTTTTTGCAATAGTTTGAGAAGAAAAGGTGTTAATTCTTCTTTGAATATTTGGTAAAATTCACCTGTGAAGCTATCCAGTCCAAAACTTTTGTTAGCTGAGAGTTTGTTGATTACTGATTTAATTTCATTAGTAATAATAGGTCAGTTCAAATTTTCTGTTTCTTCTTGATTCTGTCTTAAAAGATTGTATGTTTCCAGGAATTTATCAATTTTTTCCAGATTTTCTTATTTGTTGACATATAATTGTTTGTAATATTTTCTCATAATCATTTGAATTGCTGTGGAGTTTGTTGTCACTTCTTTAATTTCTGATTTCATTTATTTGGGTCCTCTTTTTTTCCATGATGAGTCTTGGTTAAAGTTTTATCATTTTTTAAAAATCTTTTCAGAGAACCAGCTCTTGGTTTCATTGATCTTTTGTATTGTTTTTTTCAGACTCTATTTTGTTTATTTCCACACTGATCTTTATAATTTCCTTCCTTGTACTCACTTTAGGTTTGTTTGCTGTTCATTTTCTAATTCCTTTAAGTATAAGTTTTGATGGTTTATTTGAGATTTTGCTTGTTTCTTGAGATAGGCCTGTATTGCTATGAATTTTCCTCTTAGTACTACTTTTGCTGTGTTCCATAAGTTTTTGGCTTGGTATGTCTTCATTTTCATTTGTGTCAAGGTATTTCTTGATTTCTTCATTAATCTCGTTTTTGACCCACTCATTATTTAGTAACATGTTATTTAGCCTCTGTATATTTGTGCTTTTCGGGTTCTTTTTTTCTTGTAATTTATTTCTAGTTTCAAGCATTGTGGTCAGAGAAAATGCTCTATATAATTTCAATTTTCTTAGATTTATTCAGACTTGTTTTGTGGTCTATCATGGAAAATGTTCCATGTGTACTTGAAAAGAGTGCATACTCTGCTGCTTTGGGTGAAATGCTCTAAAAATATCAATTAAATCCATCTGATGTAGTGTGTCATTTAAGGCTGCTGTTTCTATTTTGGTTTTCTGTCTCAAAGGTCTATCCGTTGGTGTCAATAGAGTGTTAAACTCCTCTACTATGACTGAGTTATTGTCAATCTCTGCCTTTATGTCAATCAGTATTTGCTTCATATATTTAGGTGCTTTTATGTTGGGTACATAAATGTTTACAAGAATTATATCCTCTTGTTGGATTTATCTCTTTATCTTTAGGTAATGTCCCTCTTTGTCTCTTATTATATCCTGTGTTTTAAAATCTATTTTGTTTGATATAAATATTGCTACCTCAGTTTTTTTTTATTTGCATGAAATATCTCTTTCCTCCTTTTACTTTAGTCTTGTGTGTCTTTCAATCTGTAGACAGCATATTTATGGGTCTTGTTTTCTTATCCATTCAGCTACCCTATGTCTTTCGATTAGATCATTAATCCATTTATATTTAAATTATTGATAGATACATAGTTAATGCCATTTTATTTTATTTTTAAATTGTGTTATTTATTTTGAATACATATATAATAATAATACAAAAATAGGCACAGAAAGAACATGACCAAATTCAATGTGATGGTTACTTTTTTACCTATTTATATATTTTGTTGTATTTTTTGACATTCAATATTGTTTTCTATTTCAGAAGTACAGCATAATGGTTAGACATTTATATAATTTACAAAGTGATCCCCTGACTAGTACTCACTTGGTACTATACATATTTATTACCATATTATTGATTATATTCCCTATGCTTTACATCCCCATGACTATTTTATAACTACAAATTTGTACTTCTTAATCCCTTCACCTTTTTCACCCTGCCCCTACCTCCCCTCCCATCTATCACCCTGACAGATTTACTCAACTGGCACCATATATAATTATTACAATAATATTGGCTGTATTCCTGATGATATACCCTACATCCTCATGAGTACTGTTTAACAACCAATTTGTACTTCTTAATCCCTTCTCTTTTTGGACTCACCTCCAACCCTCCTCCCATCTGGCAACCATCAAAATATTCTCTGTATTTATAGTTTTTTTTCCTGTTCTGTTTCTTTGTTTATTGTGTTCTTTAGTTTCCACTTCTAAATGAAATCATATGACATTTATCTTTCACTGTATGAATTACTACATTGAGTGCAATATCCTCTAGGTCCACCCATGTTGTTGCACTTGAGATAATTTCATTCTTCTTTATGGCTGAGTAATATTCCATTGTATATATGTACCACCTCTTCTTTATCCATCCATTCATTCATTCAGGGACATCCATGTTGCCTTCATATCTTGGCTATTGTAAATATTGCTACAATGAACATATGGCTCAGCATGTCTCCTTGAAGTAGCATTACAGGTTTCTTTAGGTAAACACCCAGTGGTAGGATTACTAGGTTTTTCTTTGTCTCTTGTTATAGTCTTAATTTTAAAGTCTATTTTGTCTGGTGTAAGTATTGTTACCCCACTTTTTCTTTGTTTGTTTGTTTCCATTTTCATGAGATATCTTTTTACATCCCTTTACTTTCAGTCTGTGTGTGTCTTTCATTTGAAGTGAGTCCTTGTAGGCAGCATATGTAAGGGTCTTGTTTTCTTATCCATTCAGACACCCTATGTCTTTTGATTGGAACGTTTAATCCATTTGCATTAAAAGTAATTGTTAATAGGTACAGTGTTTCCCTGAAAATAAGACTGGGTCTTATATTAATTTTTGCTCCAAAAGATGCATTAGGGTTTATTTTTAAGGGATGTCTTATTTTTTTCATGTAGAACAATCTACATTTATTCATGTACAACAATTTACATTTATTCATTTATTCATGTACAAAAATCTACACTTATTCAGATATAGTCATGTCATCTTCTTCTGAAACATCGTCATAACTCTCCAACCCCAAATTCCGGCTTGAATTTCTTGCGACTCCAATTCCTGTAGAACCATTGGCCCAATCTCTCATGTCCAGCAATAGAGCTCTCCTTAAATGAGCACTTCTTGTCCATGTAGGCTGCTCATAGTGCATTAGCAACACAGCTTTCAGTGATTTTATACCATGAATTCTTCACCCAAGTCGCAACCTCCTGCAGGCTAGGCTTCACAAAGTTTCCACGCTGATTTCTCTCCTTTCTACTTTCAGTGTAGTCATTGATTTTCATGTGCAAATTGTCCTTGAATCGCATGTTTATTGCAATGTCAAGAGTCTAGAGATAGGCAGTCATTCCTGTGGGAATCATTATTGGATCGATTCTTCTCTCTGCAAGGAAGTTCTTCATGTCTTTAGCGTGGTGAGTGCTGGCTGAATCCCAGACTAGCAGATCTCTTTGGCCACCTCGTAAAACTAGTAGCAGCATTAAATTGACCCACTTCCTTGTAACTGTTTGTGTGCACCAGGCCTTTTTGGTTTCAAGAACATAAATGCCTGAAACACATTCAACCTTATCTTTCTTGCCTTTAGTGATGATTAGAGGGGCTTTCTTCCCATCCTGCTGAATTGCCAAAAAACTGGTAACACGTGCACTTTCCTAACCAGTGGAAGGAATGTAGTAGATTGACAAGGCACCCCTCTGATCAATTGTCATTTGAGATCCTTGGCCCATAAACACTGCAGTTTCATCCATAGCAATCATGTTGGAGAGCTGGTATTTAGAAAAGTCGATGCTACCAACAAAGGACTTTAATGCAACTGCACATTTAACTTCAGTATCTTCCAGCTTGAATAGTGTTGTTGATCTTAGAGACAGTTCGTATTACTGAAGGAAGCCATCCAGCCAGTGTTGTGATGCCTTGAATTCTTCTGGGGATATTTCTAACTGTGATGCCATTGCAAAGGCAAATACTTGAATATCAGCCCTGTGCACAACCAAAGCCTTTGCTATTCTGTCAGCAATCCATTCACAGATGATGTGTTCCAGCTCAGGAAATAATGGTTGCTGACCTGATCCACACTTGTGCTTCTTATCGTTTCCTTCATCCACCTATTGACTGAGGTTATCGTACTCTGCTCGCCATTTTTGGACCATTCGGAGATCCAACTTCTTCTCTTTGCTGAAAGCCATACAATTCTTGCCTCGGGAGTCTATCATGATGCTTGTACTCGATGGAATAGCTCTTTCTTTTTGCACTCATCTTGTCTGGGGGTCAAAATATTATTCCCTTTAAATCTACCATTAAATCAAGTGTTAATTGAAGACTTACGAGACAAAAGTGGCAACAAAAATGAGTACAGTTAAGAATGATGGTCCACACAAAAGCGACGAAAACTTGCAGGCACCAAAATTCAGGAAACGTTTATTTCACACGAGTGCATTAATTACGTCCATTACAACACACGATATATTGAATCATGAAGATTCATATTAAACACAACGACGTCTGTTCATTATCAAGTGCGCACGTTATTCATGCATTGTGTCTGTACTCTGATTGGTCATTTGGCAATAAGTCTTGAGTTCATCTGTTTACATAGGCGTTTACCTCTTGTCCAAAGGCACCCACTTGGGTATTCATGTATACTGAATTATAATTTATTTTATCATTTATTTTAAGTATTAATGTAAGTAATATTATTTAATTATATATTAATATTATTTTATAATTCAACACATCTGTCATGTGTTGCAATGGATGTACTAAACGTGTCTGTCTGGCTGAAGATCATAACTGGGGCTTATTTTAGGGATAGGGCTTATATTACTAACATCCTGAAAAATCATGCTAGGGCTTATTTTCCAGTTAGGTCTTATTTTCTGGGAAATATGGTATGTAGTTTTGCCATTTTATTATTCATGTTTTTTATTTTAATTTTTTTTAATCTTAAAGAAGTCCCTCTAAGATTCCTTGTAATACTGGTTTGGGGGTGATTAACTCTTTTTTCTTGTCTGGGAAGCTTTTTATCTGTCCTTCAATTCTAAATGATAGCTTGCTGGGAAGAGTAATCTTAGTTTTAGGTCCTTGCTTTTCATTACTCTGAATAGTTCCTGCCTATCTCTTCTGACCTGCAATGCTTCTGTTGAGAAATCAGCTGATTTATTTAAGGGAGCTCCCTGTAGGTAACTAACTGCTTTTCTCTTGCTGCTTTTAAGTTTCTCTGTCTTTAAACTTTGGCATTTTAATTGCAATATATCTTGGTGTGGGCCTCTTTGCGTTCATTTTGTTTGGGACTCTCTGCTGTTCATGGGCTTGTATACGAGCATGTATCTATATCCTTAACCACGTTAGGGAAGTTTTCCATCATTATTTCTTCAAATAGGTTTTCGCTTTTTTTGCTCTATCTCTTCTGCGTCTGGTACCCCTATAATGTGAATGTTGGTAGGCTTGATGTTGTCCCAGAGGCCCCTTAAACTTTCCTCAGTTTTTTGGATTATTTATCCTTTTTGTTATTCTGATTGGGTGTTTTCTGCTACCTGACCTTTTAAATCGGTGATTCGATCCTCTGCGTCATCTATTCTATTACTGATTCCCTGTAATGTATTGTTCATTTCAGTTATTGTGTTCTTTATTTCTGACTTGTTCTTTTTTCTGTTTCCTGTCTCTTTTTTGAAGTTCTCCCTGAGATCACTGAGTATCTTTTTAACCAGTGTTTGGAACTCTGAGTCTGGTAGATTGCTTGTCTCCATTTGTTTATTTCTTTTCCTGTAACTTTTTCCTATTCTTTTATTTGGGACATTTTTCTTATTGTCCTCATTTTGTCTGACTCCTTGTGTTTATTTCTATGTATTAGTTAGGGCTGCTATATCCCAGTCTTAGTAGAGTGGCCTTATACATTAGGTGTGATGTGGGGCTCAGTGGCAGTTTTCTTGGTCACCTGAACCCTGCACTCCAGGTGTATTCCTTGTGTGGGTTGTGTGTGACCCCCTCTTGTAGTTGGCCTTTGGTTGTTGTTTGCATGCCAATGGGAGAGCAGACACTTAGGTTCATTGTAAGGACTGGCTGTGACTACGTCGGAGAGTTGTGGTATAAGGGTTGACCTTACAGAGCATGATCTGCCTCATCAGGGCTCTGGTGCCTGCCCAAACTGACCCTTGGGTATGTCATCCTTTGAGGTGATTGGGTGATTCTCTAGCTTGCTTTGAAGCTGGACACTAGGTTTGTCAGCCCCAGGGCCACCTGGGAGGGGACCTGCTGCAGGTCAAATTTAGCTGCAGTCTGTTTCTTACCTGGGGGCAATTGTCAGGAGCCACAAAAAAATCCACAAATGGCCGCCACCTGTGCTGTGCTTGGAGGTGCCTCGAAAGGCCAAGCTTTGTACCAAGGTCATCTGCAGCTAGTACTGGCCTTAGGGTTGCTCAGCCAGAGGTATGGGACACACTCAACCCAGATGATGCTTTTCTGGGTTCTTCAAACCTTTGAGAGAATGTAGGAAAGGCTTCAGTATGAGCCAAGGCAGGCAGTTTGTGCAAAAAATCCACTGGAAGCAGCTTAGGTCTTCCCAAATGTTGAGTGGGACAAGGTCTCAGAATCACCAGGGGGTGGTGAATGAATGGTGTCAGTCAGCTTGATGGAGACTCAGATATGGTGGCCACGTGTGTATGCACATAGGGAAGAAGGGGCTCAACAAAGAAACAATAACTTCTGCCAGCTCCTCCATCTGGGAGAAAGCTACCCCTCTAGACCTCATCCTGAAGCCATACAACTCAGTTCCCCTCTGTATGTCCCTGTTGCCTCTCCAGCTGCTGCTCCAGTGCTGGAGCTCAGAGTCATTGATTTCCTAGGTGAGTAAGTCCATGTTCAGTCCCTTTAAGAGGAGACAAAGGGTAGTGCAGCCACCCTTCATCTCGCTCAGCCACAAGTTATGGATACTTCTCTCCCTGGGACTGGAACCCTGAACTGAGGATCCTGTTATGGT
Source organism: Rhinolophus sinicus (assembly GCF_036562045.2). Taxonomy (NCBI): domain Eukaryota; kingdom Metazoa; phylum Chordata; class Mammalia; order Chiroptera; family Rhinolophidae; genus Rhinolophus; species Rhinolophus sinicus. The sequence goes on along the minus strand of NC_133756.1, from coordinate 101,171,817 downwards.
GTTCCCCTTGCTCCTCTGGGGGGTCCTCCATAGCCTTGATATCCCTCCCAATTCTTCATGGTGACATGTGAGTGTGGGACTGGCCCATTCCCTGTCTTTGCCCCTTCTACCAGTCTCAAAGTGGCTGCTTCTATAAATCCTTAGCTGTAGGGCTTTGGTTCAGCAAGATTTCAGGTGATTCTCAATGATTGTTGTTTTGTAGTTTAGTTGCAATTTTGATGTGGTTGTGAGAGAAGGTAAGCACAGTGTTTACCTACTCCACCATCTTTACCAAAACTCCAATGCCATTTTGTTATTCATCTTTATGTTCTTATTTTTTCCCCCTCTTCTTCTTAAAGAAGTCCCTTTAACATTTCTTGTAATGCTGGTTTGGTGGCAATGAACTCCTTCAGATTTTTCTTGCCCGGAAAACTCTTTATTTCAATTTTAAATGATAGTCTTGCTGGATTGAGGAGTCTTGATTGTAGGTCCTTGCTTTTTCATCACTTTGAATATTTCATGCCACTACCTTCTTACCTGTAAAGTTTCTATTGGGATACCATCTGACAATCTTATGGGGTCTTCCTTGTAAGTAAGTAGTTGCATTTCTCTTGCTGCTTTCAGGATTCTCTCTTTTTCTTTAAACTTTGCCATTTTAATTATAATGTGTTTTGGTGTGTGCCTTCTTGGGTTCCTCTTTGTAAGAATCTCTAGACTTCCTGAGCTTGTATGCCTATTTCCTTCACCAGGTCAAAAAAAGTTTTCACTCATTCTTTCTTCAAATCGGTTCTCAATCCCTTGCTTTCACTCTTCAACATCTGGTACCCCCTGTGATGTGAATGTTGTTACACTTCATGGTGTCCCAGAGGTCTCTTAAACTATCCTCATTTAAAAACAATTTTTTTTTTCTTTGTGCTGTTCTGTCTGGGTGTTTTCTACTACTTTTTCTTCCAAATCAGTGATTCAGTCCTCTGCTTCATCTGGTCTGCTAATGATTCCTTCTAGTGCTTTCTTTATTTCAGTTATTGTATTCTTCACTTCTGACTTTTTGGTTGTTTATTTTCATTTTTATGTTTCCTGTCTCTGTTGCAGTTCTCACTAAGTTCCTTGGGCTTCCTTATAACCATTGTTTTGAACTGTGTACCTGGTAGTTTGCTTGCCTCCTTTTTGTTTAGTTCCTTTACTAGAGTTTCCTTCCATTTTTCATTTGAAATGTATTTCTTTTTTTCTTTTTTGGCTGCCTTTCTGAGTTTTTTTTTCTTTTCTGTTTTATGTAGATCTGCTACATCCCCCTGTCTTGGCCAAGTGGTTTTGTATAGTAAGTGCCCTATGAGGCCCAGTGATTCAGTCTCCCTGATCACCTGTGCTGGGTGCTTCAGGAGTGTCTCTTGTGTGGGTTGTGTGTGCATTACTATCATAGTTGAGCTTTGATTGCTGTATGTATGTTAGTGGATGGGATTGGTCTTCAGGCTGACTGGCTATGAAGTTTAGCTACAACTTTTGGGCTGCTGTACAGAGGGCTTACCCCATGGAGTGGGATTCACTGTACCAGGCTCTGGTGACTGGTGAGACTGCATTTTGTATATGCCACATGTGTAGCTAATTGGGTGGTGCGCTGCTATGGTCTACCTCCAGGTATGTTGCTTCTGGAGCCTCTTGGGAGGGGCTCCAGTACAAGTCTATGTCACCCAGTGCCTGTGATTGGGCAGTGACTATCTGGTAGGAGGTACAAAATAATTTGTGGTTGGTCTCTTCCTGTGCTGGACCTAGAGGCATGTGGGAGAAGCCACGCTGAGAACTGAGGATATCTGCCACCAGTACTGGGCCTGGGGTAGCTTGGCATAAATCCCAGGGCACCCTGAGTGCCGCTGGTACCTGTCAAACAGTCCCCTTGATAGAGCCTGGGGTGGTATGCAAGTTGGGTGAGTCAGGGTCTAAGGAAATCACTAGAGTGGGAAGAGTTGTGTTCACCAGGATAATATCATTTCTGGTTTGTTACCAGTGCTGAGCTGATCTACTCAGCAAAAATCTCAGAGCACACCAAGTTCAGTCCTCACTTGCCTGGGGCCTGCAGACCCCTGAGAGTTGCCCAAGAAAGAGTTCAATGTGGGTGAGGCAAGCTGCTTGCCAAGAAAGCGCCTCCAATGTTGCATAAGTTAGGTGGGGCAGGATACCAGGAATTCACCTGTGTGGAATGAGCAGAATTTATCAGGCCAATGAATATTCAGACTTGGCTATGTGGGTGAGGGTTCAACACAGAAAAGATGTCACCAGCCTGCCTGCCTCATGTTAGAAAAATTCTACACAGGAAATATGGCAATCATCCCTTCAGTCCTTGCCTCAAAACCACACAACTCAGTCTTTCCTTGCATGTCTCAACACCTCCTGAGTCTCTCTCCCTCCACTAGAACCCAGGGTGAGGGAGTCCTTGTGTGGGCCCTTTAAGTGGATGTCTGGGTTTTCCCACAGCTTTCTGTTCCATCAATATGGTCAGAATGCCCACTGTTTCTCTCAGCCAGATGTTGTAGGGGCTCCTCTTTCCAGCAATGGTACTCTGGGCTGGGAGCCTGATGTGGGGCTGGGGTCCTTTGTTGCTCCGTGGCCAATATATCACTCCTGATTCTTAATGCACAGGTGTGGTGATGGTTCATTCCATGTCTCCACACCTCCTACCAGTCTCCACTTGGCCTCTTCTTGATAACCTTAGTTATAAAACTTCTGTTCAGCTGGACTTCAGATAGTTCTCCAGGTTAATTGTTCTATAATTTAGCTGTATTTTTAATGTTTTCACAGGAGAAGGTAAGCACAGCATTTATCTACTCTGCCATCTTGGATCTCTCTCTGTACAGTCTTTTTTAAAATATTGATTTATTCATTTATTTTTTAATTTTTTAATTATATTTATTGGGGTAACATTAGTTAATGACATTATATAAATTTTAAATGTGCAACTTTAGAATATGACATCTGTATACTTGTGTACTCACCACCTGAAGCCTAGTCTTTTGTTATGTATTTGATCCCTTCTACCCTAATCATAACACCATCTCATTATGTGAGAGATAGGTAGAGTAAATATGATGTTGTATGCCTCTTTCACTCCTTTGTCTCTTCTAAATCTTTACTGGTTTATAGCATAATGAGGTATCAAATGAGTTTTATGCATGCTCACTAATAATGCCAAGAGAAAATCCTGTTTGCCATGTAGATAATTTACTTTAAGAAATGTGAGGACCAGGCTAAAATGGCACTGCCAGGTGAAGTATAGGGGCAACTGCAAGATGAAGGTGATACCCTTCAGGAGAATGGGAGAAAGAGAGATAACCTGAAGGGTAGAATCAAGAAACATTTTCATCTTTCTCTTATCTTCATGTTTTTCAGCTTAGCTCCAAGAAAGGTGGGATTCTTCCTGATGATGGAATGATGTTTTCCAATTATTCAAGAGCAAAAAGGCAGGATACATATAGCATAGAAGAGAGGGAGCCAAAGTACTTATTCATTTGAATCTATATAGAACAGAGATGAAAAGAAACTCAGTTCCCATTGATTTTGGCTGCCTTTCTAATAATGATCATGATTATCTTGTAAATGATAGTATTTTGTTCTTGGGTTTCCAGTGATTTTAAATATTTTCAATTTTATTCCTTTAATATCCTGTTAAAACTTCACTAGATCATTGTATTTATAATTTTCTCCACTTTAGAACCCTCTAGTTTGAACTAGTTTGGCCATAATGGAGTTGGGAATCAAAGTTGATATTTACTAGGGAAGGTAACAGAGTGTAAGACACATTGTTTTCTAGCAGGAAAAGACATTTTCAGCGATTCTCTAATAACCCTGAAAACTATTGTTTCACTATTGACATATTCATCATTTATACAATTGTTAGTCCAATAAAGACAGCTAACATGTTTACTGATATGACCTTAACCTTAGTCCTCTTATTCCCACCTTCCTAAACTAATACACAGATACTACATAAATTATAGGTGGACAATTTTTTTGGTGTGTGTGTGTGTGTGTGTGTGTGTGTGTGTGTGTAGTTCTCAGTTGAGAACTACTTTGATACTTAATTCCTAGAAATATGCATCAACATAAATAAAGTAATATATGTAAACTCAATTTCTCAACTGAAAAGAACTAGACACAAGCTCGGTGATGGTGCTCTTTGGGTTTGTTGTATTGTCCTTTGCTTCAAAGAAACTGTGATCTCATTTGTTGCCCTCTCACAGTGAGAACAGGCCCTTGTGCTTCTTTTATGGCTGGGCATCTACCATGACCACTGTCACTGCTTTCTAGATGACATTTTTTTCTCCTCTGTTTACTAAAACCAATTATTTTTCTTTTCCCAAGTGTGTCAATTATGTTGGTGTCATCATAGCAGCCAGAGATCACATCGGTATTGCTTTTTGTTAAATTCACTTTGAAATCTTGGCATTTTATTCCAAGGCTTCTCTATTCTCTCTTCCCCTTTAAAATATTTTCTTCCAGTTCTGTAATTGTATTTTGTTGTCTCTTTTGATATGAAAGTGTCTGCACTTGACATCCTTGTCAGAGTATTTTTCTTTATTTCTAATACTGTGTTGTATATGTCACTGTGATTGTACAATTGTGTCATAGTATTTGTCACATTCTCAATTTTGATGTTCAGTATTTGTCCTATTACTGCCACAGATACAAGATAACCTTTTATCAAATACATTTAGAGACTACAGACAGTTTCAAGAGTAGTGAAGAAATTATTCCTGTTAGAAGTTATTCCTGAAATGTTCTGCAGACAATTCTATAAAACAGAGAAAGAGGTTTCTCAAACCCACAGATTTCCCAAATTGTTTTTTAAAACTGACAATTTCATTTCACTCTTTTCATGAAATGTTGTTCTCATGTCATGTTAAATAGTTAAATAATCTGTCCATATCCTCATTTGAATTTGGTGGTTCTCCTGAAGTGGTAGCCTGAACTTTATACAGGGAACCCTCACTGTAGCAGAATTCTTATCTGTACTCTCCTGTGGAGAAAATATGTCTTGGAGTTAATATGATTGTCAAAGTATATGTAAAATGCTATAAACATGAATGGTATTTGGAAGAAAAGCAAAATGAAAGATTTTCTTGTTCTACAGCGTTGTCTAAGTAAACTATTAAGAAATGAGAGATAATCCACTCCTAAGAGCTAGAAGTGATTTTGGTAACACAGCTTTGAGTTATGTTGCTGTTTGTCCAGAATAGAAAATTAGCAATGGCTCAGTATTCATGGCTTTTACTTTTTCCAAACAGACTCAGCATGGTTTGATTTTTGAAGGCAATACTTCTTGAGACCTCTAAAATGTCTTTTACCCTTTAGTCCTTTTGAAAATGTCACACTCTGATTGGAGTTCTTCCCTTGCTACAGCCAGGATTTATCCAAATTTAATCTCTGATGCCCTCTCCCTCTTGATCTTTTTTATATTTCAACCATTCATTTCTGCAGAAGCTACTAGAATTTAAAACTTTCTTTTTGAGCATTGCAAGGGCCTTGACGATTTTAATTTCTAATCACTGGATTTATAGAGAAAGACAGTGAATCCTTGGGTTAAGAGCATGGTTAGGGTAAATGTCAGAGGTTGTATCATTAAAATCCATCTTTACCAACTCTATTTCTATATCTGAAATCTTTCTTCTTCCCAGGTGAGGAATCTCCATGAATTTACTTAGGAATCAGAAGTAATAACAGAAGCAAAATATCACTGAGAGTTCTTTCTCAGTGAGGGAAACCTCAGGAGTGTGTCATGAATCTCTGTAGGACGGTCCAATTTTATCATACAGATATGCCCATCTATGCTCAGGTTACTACCAGTACATTTTTCTCATGTCTGTAGGAAGAAATTTTCAATTATTTATTCAAATAAAAGGAAGGAATGGCTTCCCATGCTATTTAAGTATGTTAAAGCAATCACCTAATGTTTGTTATACTAATTAATTATCTCCCTGTTTATTTTGTGAAATTATTTGCTTTTACTTAGTGGGTAGATAATGACTTCCTGTTGGCAGAAAGGGGATAAAAGCAGAAAAAAAAATGTCTAAAACCTTGGCTCAGGATTTTGAGCTTCAATGGGAGAGTTCAAAAGCTATCATTAGCATGCCATGTATTGTCATGAACTGGTTTTGCTTTTTGTCACTTTCTGAGAATGATTTCTGCTCACTAAACTAATGAATTATAATTGCTAAGTGTTCAGTTTGCAATGAACTGCTTGCTCTAATAGACTTCATCTTCATTATAAGTTGATATAACAAATAGGTTCAAATATGTAACTTGATGCTAGAGCTCTTGAAGAGTGATTTATTAGAAGATAAATTTTTGGTAACAAATCAAGGCTATTAAGATGTTGACAGATTAGGGCAGTTGCTATTGGAATTTTATAAACAAGTGTTAAAGAGACACTTTTTAATGATGCAGTGTATTTAAATAAGCAAGTCATTGGCTGTGTTTTTCCTTGACATTTCATTATCCCAAGAATTGCATATTCAGTCTGGACATCATGATGTAAAAGCTTGATTACTGAATAGTGGATTAAAAAATGATGATGGATATTTCAGAGATTTCAGGAACTCAGCCTCTCAGCAGTTCTTATTGTCATCGATCCTAGCAATCTATTTCACAATGTGTCAGCAGACAAATGCATTTTAGGTAAACTTGATATATTAAATAGGATACCGTTTTTTATCAAGATTTATATATTTAAGACAATCAGTCGACAATTTTTTGTGATCAGCTTTGTGACTGACCAAATTGATTATGTCAAAATCAAAGGAAATTGTCCTTAACATGTATACTTGTGTTGCCTGCAGTTTGTTATTCAGTTATGTATTAGAATATCACACACACACACGCACACACACACACACACACACACACACACACACACACTTTTTGAAATACTCTTAAGATTTAAAATCTTTTTGAGGTTATAAAGTTTTAGAAAATGAAATTATTTGGAGAATTTGTCATTGATTATCTCAAATGGATTAATCTTTCAGCTATGAATATGGTGTTAGCAAGATGGGATGAAAGAATTAGTGGTGTTTACAATTTCTGGGCATTTAAATTTTTCCTGTTCTAATTAGCTTGAATTACATTATGAGACATAGTAAGGAATTTTATTCCTTTATTATAATCATTGTATATTTTAGGCAATTTTTTTAACATGTGAAAGGGCCTAAATATTGGAATCAGAAAAAATCTGCGGTTGATCCACTGTTTTGCTACATTCTTTATTTGATTTTCAGGAAGCTACTTGTTATATATTGACCTTTTCTTACCTATCATATGGGATGATAATGTATATTATGATGCTGTTATGTGGATTAAATTTAAGTAAATATAGAAAAGTATCTTGCTTATTTTTCTTGGCACTTAAAAGGGTATCTTTAGTAAGTACTAGGCACTTTGCACATGTAATCTCTAATCTTCAAGCAGCAACAATTACATAACGTTTATTGAGAACTGACTAAATGTCTGGAGCAGTTGTAAATGTCTTTATATCTAATAACACATTTATTTAACATAAGTTTATAAGTGACTGGTGTGTTAATTACATTTTACAGGCAATGGCACTTAAATAACATATCCTAGGTCAACATATTTTATTCCCTCTATTGTGCCATTCCTTGTAAGATACATCACTATTTTATGTTAACACTATAAGAAAAAATACTGTATTTAAATTATGACTTATGCCATCAATTACAAGAAGCAAACCAATTTCAGAGACACCAAAATGTGAAAAAATATGCATCCTTTAAATGATAGAATGGTATCATTTCTAGGAAGTGAGAGAACTAGGATTTAGAGTCCAGGCGGTCTTTTTCCAGAGCTTTCCTGCTTATTCCCACCACTATAATTTCATGCACAGAGTAAGGGTTCAACAGATATGAATTTACTCATTAGAAAAATGGACGAGGTCGACAAATATGCCAATCACTATACTTTTTGACAGTTTTCATCTAGGTATTTAGGACCATTAAGGAGGTGGCAGAATGGGGGTAATGTGGAATTAATTTAAAGAATTAATTCTGTTCTTGACAAATGACATTGGATGTGTACTGAACCCAGATACACCTGGTATGCATGTAATAAATATTTGTGGAGGGAATCAGTAGTTAATTGTGACATACTTTATTAACATAATATTTATAAACCCTCTTTTTCTTTCCCAGTTTTATTTTATAGCATCAATATGTAAAAGGAGAAACAACTCTTCTTACATGACATCCAAAATCAAAACAAAACAAAAATCAGAATTAAAATAAGCATTATTGTGATAGAAGGGTATTTCTACAACATAATAATGTTTATATTTATATATTCCATACTTTATATTGAGTAACTGGAGACATTTCCCTTGAAACTTAGAACAGACAAGAATGTCTCTATAGCCATTACTATTTTACTACTGCTGAAAAAGTCATAGCCAATTCATTGAGTTATGAAACAGAAAGTAACCACAATTACTGAAAGCAAAATATACAAATATCTGTATTTATATATAGTAAAAAAGCCTTCTTAAAAACAAAGAGTGGTAACTGAAAAACTATTAGAAATGAGTCCATTAAAGTAGCAAAATATCAAATAACTATGTAAAAGTCAATTTAGCAATAATCATTTTAAAATAATAGAAAAATTCTCATTAATAAGTAATAAGCAACATATGAGTATAAAGTATCAGAGAAATGTCTTTGAAGCTCTGCATAGATCAAATTGTATTGAAGGACATAGGGCATATGTGATTTATTGGAGAGACATATTTTAGATAATGGAAAGTCTCAATATTGTAACAATGTCTATTCTCTCAAAACAATTTAGAAGTTCGATTACATTTATATGAAAATCCCATTATGAATATATATATTTAATATAATTATATTTAAATACCAACAAGATTTATTTTCTTCAACTAATTAAGAGAATTGTAAAGTTTATGTGGAAGAGTAGACAGAGAAACTTTAGAAAAAGAGGAATAATTAGGAACAATAACATTTCAGATGTTAAATCATGTTATAAAGATACAAAAATTAAAAGACTTGACCAGTGTAAGAAACTGATCAGTGGAATGAAATTATGAAATCTGTAAAAACACCAAGATACATAGGGTTATTTAGTACATTTTACAACAGTACAAGACTAAATAGATGATTTAATAATTGTCACCTTGAACAAAATATAATTTGATTCCTACTTCTCACCTTTTACCTTAATGAACTGTCTGATGGACCAAAGGCTTAAATATACAAGTAAAAGAATCACAAACGTATTAGAAGAAAACATCGGAGAATTATGTTTAATATTCTTACAGCTGGCCAGGTTTATTTAAGCAAGAGATAAAAGTCAGAGTCCATAAAAGAAAAGACTGGTAAAAGTGAGTACAGCAGTGCCCCCTTATTTGCAGGGGCTACATTCCAAGGCCCCCAGTGGATGCCTAAAACCATGGAGAGTATCAAACCCTGTATATGTTTTTTTTCCTATACGTACATACCTATGACAAAGTTTAATTATGAATTAGGTCCAGTAAGAGACTAATAATGATAACTAATAAGTAAATAGAACAATTATAATAATGTACTGTAATAAAAGTGATTTGAACATGGTCTCTTTCTCTCTCTTTCTCAAAATATCTTATTGTACTGCCCTCACCCTTCTTCTTGTGATGATATGACATGATACAATGCCTATGTGATGAGATGATGTGAGATACTCAGAATGGCATGCAATTTAAAACTTATGAATTATTTATTTCTAGAATTTTCCATTTAATATTTTCAGACAGTGGTTGACCAGAAGTAACTGAAACCACAGAAAGTGAAATGCAGATAAGGGGGGATTACAGTATTTTAAAAATTTAAAAAGAATTCCTCATTACATAAACCACTATTATCAAAGACAAAAGAAAGTCTAGAAAAGAATAGTTCCTTTATTGTCATAGATAAAAAGCTAATTTATTTAATATATTGCAAGCTCATTCAAATCAAGAGTAATAAGAACTTCAGCTAACATTCAAATGGCATGGGATTTAACAGTCAATATAAATAAATTACATTTTAAATAAAAAGATGTTCAACCTCACCTGTAATATTAGATATACAAAATAATATTTTCAACTATTTGCTTGGCCAATAGTATAAATTCTGAGAACACCCTGAGTTAATAAGGGCATAGAGAATTAGGGAATCTCATGCATTGCTGGTGGGTGTATTAACTGATGCAAGCATACGGAGGGTAGTGTAGCCACTTCTTTCAAAATATAAAGTGCACCTACCCTGTGAACCAGCAATTCCACTAGCTATATAAACTTCAAAATTACATGCATGTTCAGGATTTTAATTATAGAAATTTTTTGTAAAACCAAAAGACTGTAAACAACCTGAATGTCCATCACTAGGGGACTGGTAAAGAATATTAAATTCTAGGCTATCAAAAACAACCGTTTTCATAGTCTGGGCTGCTATAACAAAATACTATAGACTGGGTGGCTTATAAACAATAAAAAATTATTTCTTAGTGTTCTGGAGGCTGAAAAATCTAAGATCAAGGTGCTGGAGGATTTGGTATCTACCAATCAGCCTGCTTCCTGGCTAATTGACAGGTGTTTTCCCACAACAACCTCACATGATGGAAGGGGGTGAGGGAGCTCTCTGAGGTCTGTTTTATAAGGGCATTAATTCCATTCATGAAGGCTCTGCCCTCATTACCTCATCACCTCCCAAAGAGCCTACCTCTTAATACCATCACATTGGGGTGAGGATTTCAGTAAATTAATTTGGAGGAAGGGGGACACAAACATTCAGTCTATAGCAATTATATCTCTGTATCTATTATCTATCTATCTATCTATCTATCTATCTATCTATCTATCTATCTATCTATCATCTATCTATCTATCATCTATCATCATCTATCATCTGACATCTATCCCTCTATCATCTATCATCTTCTTTCTTTCTATGTGTGTATGTGTCTATCTATTTACCAATATGGTGAAATCTCCAAGACATATTAATGTGATGAAAAAGCATGGTATGAGATATTGGATAGAATAGTTTTGCTATTTGTGTTTTTTTTAAAAATAAATATACATGGAAGTAGTATTTTGGAATGCATGGAATATTTCTGGAAAGATATTTAATAAAGTGTATAGCAAGTGCCCCTGGGCAGGGAAGAGGTTGACTGGAAGACAAAGGAAAAAGGGATATTTTACTGTATACTGTTTCAAACAATGAAAGAGAATGGTTGTTGTTTCATGAACCTGTATGAACTAGTTAAAAAATAAACAAAGTAAAGTTTGAAAATTACAAAATTAAAGTACTAACGTGATTTTATACCTCCCTGCATTTTCCAAATTTCACATAATAAACATGAAGATTAATTAAATAGCTCAGTCTATGCTTATAATATGGAACTGGATTTACAATGCCTGCTTCACTATGGAGAGGTGTGTAAGTTCTCTAAGCCCCAATTAGAATCCATTATAATATATTTCAATAGCAGGATTTTATTATATCATCATATTTTTAGTTTATTAGTCTTGCTTGTATTATCCATCAGACTAGAAGCTTTAGGAAGGCACTCTAAAGATTGTGTCTGTCTTGTTTATTGCTCAATTCCTAATGCCTAACACAGTGTCTGACGCAAAGTTGGCTATTAATACATATTTGTTTAATATAATTAAGACAATTGAACATAACTGAGACAATGGAAAATATCCATACTTTTTAAACCTTAGAAAAATAATTTATACCTGACAAACAGTAGATTTGCAAATATAAATTGAAAATATTCGAAAGCACGAGTCACATAATAAGTTGCTTGGTGATAATTTATACTTATATCTTTTGAAATTTGGATGTGACAATATCAGTGTACCATAAAATCAGGTAATTGGTCATAGAGAGGCTTAAGCCAAAAGTAGGCTTCCAGTCAGAGGCTACTGACAATTGAAGCATGTATTTTTTTTACCATGGAATAGGGCATTTCCCCATCCTGGATCTGTCATCTAAATTGCTCTATAATTATAAATCTAGGAGTAGATATAGTCCATATAGAAAAGCCAGTATTCATTGTTGCTTGACTCTCACTTTGTTTTATCCCAGGTGTAGCGTTTGGGATTAAATTGATCTCCTGGACCCTGTGGTGACTACAGAGATTTCCTTCACTGAAAACCAGATTACAGTGTCTTCAAAACTGTGAGTCCCACTACAGTCCTTAGGAGCACATTCCTTGTATCTTCTTTTCCTCTTTCAAATGTTATTCTGATTATGTGTTTGGGGCTTCTGTCTTGGTTCCCAGTCCTTAGTTTTGATCCATTGCATGTCCTATTATTAAAGTCCCTCATGGACTGGTTCTATATTCTAGGCCATTGATGGAAGCCCTGCCCCTGCCTAAATTTTCCGTATGAGTCTCTCTAAGACTCAGTTTGGAACACTGCATTGGGTATGGACAGATATCCCTCCTTCCTTCTATAGCACCATTATTGAATGCTTATTCAGTTTTATCTTGACTCCTTCCAGTCCTAAGAAGCTCATTATTTCATAAGGCAGATCACTCCATTAACTGTGAACTATCTGTAGCTCCTTTTGTTTGAAAGTTCTGAATTTGGAATCAGATCTTGGCCCATAGTTCTACCCCATAGGACCACATAAACATTGTCATTTATTCCTGAACTTGGAGAAATTTAAAACAAATAAGTCAAATTCTTCAATTCTGTCTCAAATAACATGGTCTGTAGAGACACTGGTCATCGTTATTTGTCCAAGTTCCAACTTCTCAATATTCTTAAAATATGGTGCTTTAGCCTATGCCAAATGATTCACAATTTAATGGGAATAGCTACTTTTACTGAATGCCTAGTGTACTCAGCATTGTTCTAAGAGCTGTACATCTATTAAGTCATTATTAAAATTCTCTAAACTTTTTTTTTTTAACAGACAAAATGAGGAGTAGAAAGGTTGGTTAACTTCTCCAAAGTCACACAGCTAGTACATGGTAGAACTGCACGTCTTTAATTTACCTACATTTTCCCATTTCCACCATTAATATTCAATGCTAAGCTACCATGATATCTCATGTGGACTATTAGAGTAGACTTCTAACCGGTTTTCTCATTTCCATTTTTGCCTCCTTTCAATGCACTTTATTTAAAACACTGTTTATTATAAAATATACATACAAAGAATCTATCTCCTGGATATAATATTAATGAAAACAACACAAGAAACCCCATAGCACCATAGAACATATTCAGAACCTTTGAAGACCTTAGCACGCTCTACCCCATATCTTCTCCATTCCCCCTGCCAGCAGTAACTACTGTCCTGAATTTTGTGGTAATCATCCCCTTGCCTTGTTAAAAAATAGTTTTACCACACATGTATGACCTTTAATAGTATTTTTTAAGTTTTACCTGTTATTGTTCTTATATAAATGGGGTCCTACCTTTTAATTTTCTGTGATTGTCACCCTTGACAATATTTACTTGAAATTTATCATTGATAATATCTATGTCTGTAGTTATTCATTTCTAATGATGAATACTATTCCCAATGTGTCAATATATTACAACTTTTTCAATCCCTTGCATTGTTGTGAACATTCAGTTTTGTGTTTTGCTATTTTAAAACAATTATGGTATGGATATTGTTGTTTATGTCTCCTGGTGAACATATATATGTGTGCCATTTCAGAGCTATCACATTATAATCAATCAAAGAAAATAAGTATGACAATAGCAAGGTATCAATGACCTATTGCTGTGTAATGAAGATGTTATCGACTTAATGCTGGTCTTGTGAGATTGGCTTAGCTATGCTGTTTATCATTTATAAGCCAAGCTGATCTCTCCTGGGTTTGCCATGTGTTAGCCATCAGTTTGTAAGCAGACGGGGAATAGATGGACTAGGATGGTGTGAATAGGGAACATTCAGCTCTGCCCTCCATGGTCTCTTATCCTGAGCAGATTGGCTTGGGCTCCTTCCCATACTTGTTCCTGTGCAGTGTCAGAGTTCTGAAAAGAGAAAGTAGCAACATATATGACAACCTCTTCACAGTCTAGCCTTGGAAAAGGCACCCCATCACTTCTGCCTCCTTTTTTTTTTTGGCTAAAGTAAATCTTAAGTCCAACCTAGATTCAAGGAATAGAGTCATAGACTCTTGATAAGGAGAGTTGCAAAGTACGTTGCGAAGAATGGGATTACAGGGAGAGGCACTGGTTGTACCGTGTTCCCCTCAGTAAACCACACTGACTGTTTGGGAGAACGAACGGTAGTAGGAGCCTTCCTACCCTGCTGGTATTCGTATAATTGATGCGATCACTTTGGCAATTCATTTTGCATTACATAGTAAACTCTAGGATTCTGTTCTGTGGCTCCAAGCCACAAGTTTTTCAGGGCCACCTAGGGAGGATGGCCAGGGAAGCCTGTGATTGTTCTCAGTTGTATCTGTGCCCGGGTGGGTGCATGCCTCGTTTTGGGATGCCGTATTTTAGAAAGTCATCTGTTCCTATGCATCGGGGATACCAAGAACAGAGCTGATACTCTGACCTTCGTCTGCCTTATTCCTTATCTACTTCTCTACTGTTTCAGAACAAGGGCTGGGAAAAGCATTATTATTAATTAGGCTCCTTCACAGCACAGTACCATGTTGTTTAATATCTGTCTTCATGTCTGAAAAAATAAACTCTTTTCCCCTTCAATATCAATCATTATGTCAGTGTAATTCAGTACACTATTTCCAGCGCTCAGAAAAATGTTAAGACACTCTGTACGTGATTATTGAACTGACTCAGTGAATGAATGAACAAGAGAAATTTTTCCTTTAGAAAGAACTCAGAGAAGAAACCATCAGAATGCAGCACAGTCTTCTTTAGGTTGCTGAGGTATTTTCGGCTCTGACCTATTTTATTTTTACACCACACTATCATCAGCACCTTTGGCTCCTGTTCACATGGTGTCTGTGATCCTTCACGTTATGACGCTGAATAATCACTCCTCACTGGTAGGTAACACCTCTTTAGGATTGTCCTATAATGGTGACCTCTATAAAGACAAAGGCAGCACAATGAATAGCAATCCTGCCAACTTAGCATCTCAGCAGTGGACAGTTGGTTTCAGGTTTTTGGCATGCCCAGCATTTTTCTTTCATTATGATTCAGACAGTGGGATCTACAGAGAGCAAACACATTAACAAGGGCATTTACGAAACCACCTTTCTTGGAAAACTATAAGATAAAAAACTAGGTTTTGTTTCTCTTAGAGGAGAGAAATCTGTGCCAGCAGCTTTTTTCCAGAGGATGGTGATGATTTATGGGATCCTAGAGAATTAGGTATTTTTAAACTTTTTATTTTGAGAAAGTTTGTATATATACCACAATAGAGACAATAGTATAATAAACTTTATGTGCCGTCATCCTGCTGAAACAGGATACAAGAGGACTATAATTTGAATGATGGGACACTGAGACAATCAAAAGGCTGAGAGGGTATAGATTCTGCTATATTGTTCCATCTTTCTTAGAATGTGGTGGTTACAGAGTAATAAGAGAGCAGAGTCAGGGGTTAAGCAATAACTCTGTTGGATTGTACTATTGTTTATTATCATTTTACCTATGAGGAAACAGAACAAGGAGAGAGTAATTGGCACAAGGTTGCAGAGCTGGTAAGTAGTGGAGTGAGACTCCACAGTTGTCTCTTAGTCTCAAGTTCACAATTTTGCCATCATCCCATTCAACCTCACTCTTCTCAGCACACCTGCTTCCATCCCATTGCTTCTTACTTGGGTCTGTGGATCCCCCTCTTATGGTGAACAGAATCTTTGAAATCCCCAAGTTCTCTCTTTCCCTTTATCTTGTTTATTCCTCCAATGAAGATCATTTGTCCAATGCCTTCTGGAACTCATACTGTAATCTGTCCTTTATGTCTGCTTTTGGATCACTGCTTAACTGCTTACTGCTTGACTATAACCTTTTGAATGTCATTTCGCTGCCTATGGCATCTGTTTTGTTGGGGCTGAGGGGGAGAAGAGGGTCATCGCTTGCCTCTTCTCTCTCCCCCTTTTCACAGTTTCTTGCTCAGCCTTCCCTATAATAAGCCTTTAGCATTCATGTGGATGACCCTTAAACCCCTTTATTCTCACAGTTATACACAATTGTCAACAGTGATGATGTTCTCCACTACTTCACATTTGGCAACTTATTATCCTTGCCATAGAGATTGGAATAAAGATTAGTGACAAAGAATATCGATTTTGAAGTTAGATAGACCTAAATTAGGAAATGTGGCTTACTAGTTACCCTTGGGAACGTTGTCCTCTGTAAACATTAGTTTATTCATATGGAAGATTTACTGAGAATACCTCTGTAATGTAGTTGTCCCTAGAACTAAGTGAGCAATTATCTGCTAAAAGTATAGCACAAACCTTGGCATGTTGTGTAAACCCATTGTAAATGTTGATGCTAACAATGCGTGTACACACATTATTCAGTCCTTAGACTCATTCAACCTTTAAGATTCAGTATCATTCTTTTTGTTACCACTTCTATGCCTCTCACATCTCCCACTTATTCACTATACATGAATAGCTATAGTCTACATTCACAGCACCTTTTTTCATTCTCATTTTCATGTATTACTCCTTTTGGATTCCACTGCCTTTCTTTCTTCCCTAAGCCATCTCCATAATGTGCGTGCTAACTAACAAGTACCATTGACTTCCTTGAACTCGTCTATGCCTAGAAATTCCTCAGTCCCTACCGCCATCTTTCTTTTAGCTTATATATCTTTGGAAAAGTCATGTTTTTCTTAAATTAATCTCTACATATTCATGCTGTTTAACTTCATCTGGTCCACTGATATCCAGAAACATTTTATTCATTTAATTGATTCCAAATAAATTGAGTCTGATATAATTACTACATTTTTTTTTTTTTTTTCTCAAATCACCAATATAACTTTTGTGAGACTATCAGGACTATTGGATGAAGATACCATTTAATTCTTTGTGGCTCTTATTCAAAAGCACACCTCTCCTATTCTAACTTTGATTTGATTACTAGGATATTAAGTTTAGATCCTCCCATACGCTGTGGGGTCATTTTTCCTATTAGACATTTCTGAAAACAAAGAAAACAATTGCAACTAGTGGCCTAAACAACAGACAATTTCTTATTTTGACTAAAACTGCAGTTACTATAAGAGAAATATCACTGTATCCACCTTGTTAGAAGCCTACCTTCTGGTGATCTTGGGTCTTGCCAAGGATAGCTAGTCTTTATAGCCATTGTAGGTCAGTTACCTACGACCCTTTATCTGGTGGTGTCTTTTATTTCCACCAGACTACAAGGGAATTTATAATTCTTTCCCCTCTTCTCTTTTGCTCTTTCTCTAGCATTTATTATGACACCAATACTGTAATCCCTATTATTGGGTTGGCCATTACAGGATATAAATATATATAATTTCTACTTTCATATATCTTATAAATGATATATGCCTTTCATACACATTTTCAATATAAGTCATTCATATGTTTCCTTTCTGTATTTGAAATAATGATTAACTCTACTCAATATCAACCCCCTCTCATCCTTTTCCTCTTAAGCAAAAAGGAAGTCTAAGCTAGATCTGCAAGCCACATGGTCTGCCTTAGTTCACAATTCTAGACCAAGTAGAATTTTTCTGCTGCTGGAATTTAGAAGTTATGCTTTCCGTAATTTCAGACTTGGGGACCAACTTAATCAATTTCTAAAGTTTGAGAATAAAGTAATAAAGACATATTTCAGGGATATGATCCAGATGTCATCTAAGCATTGTTTTTTCATTTTTAAATTTTGTTAAAACTTGAATTGAAGGAAAAGAGAATAGATCATGATTGGTCTCAGGAGATACACAAATCAGAGAAGGGGCTGTTGTGAGATCTTACAAGGTCACCTATGGGAAAGCCCAGTCTATGGAGAATGCTGCTCTTTATTTATGGAACCATTGAGCTGCTTGTAAAAGACTGGAAAGAAAATGCTTCTTCAAAAAAAAAAAAAAAAAAAAATGCTATCTTCTTTGACTGGAAAGGAAGCAGCTTTAGCTTACCCTCATTTTGCCCTGGGACTGCCACATCTGCAGCTGAGACTTTTTTGAGTCTCAGATGAAAGGATAGACAGATGGAATTTCTAACCTTTATAAAGGGTACATCACAGAAAAACAGTTGGGAATTTAATCAATTAAAAGATAAAGCCATTTACTCAGTGGTCTTTCTCCCAGAACAGGATGATCTTTTGCCTACTGGCATGCAAAAGTTATTTTACTGTGGTTCTTTGGTTATTTTTAAGTCAAACTTAAAAATAGAGGAGTCAT
The DNA here is from genome assembly GCF_036562045.2 of Rhinolophus sinicus. NCBI lineage: Eukaryota > Metazoa > Chordata > Mammalia > Chiroptera > Rhinolophidae > Rhinolophus > Rhinolophus sinicus. The sequence continues at coordinate 101,153,470 of NC_133756.1, read as the reverse complement.
TTTCCAAAATGTCAGTGGACACTTGCCTGCAATTTGTACTAACATATAAGTTCTCAGGGAGGAAAAAAGCCCCCTTACAAGACAGTTTCATTTTAAAGTCTGAATATACATCCCTAGCCATTTGATAGACAACAAACCTCCCTTCAATGAAATTGCGTGATTTACAAAGTCTTAACCTTCTTAATACTTTCAAAAATTAGAGATCAGATCTACTTTAATCAGAAATTTTCATATCATATTATGTGTGTATGAGGAACTACTGAGGAAAAAAACCTTAAAAATTAATGGTATAAAATTTACAGTGTCTTTCTATTTCTAAGAAACACGTTAGGCAGAGTGTACTCCTCTCAAGTGTGTTAAGTTTGTGTTTTGAATCCCCACCCTCAGAAGGACTTAAACAATTGCCAACTAATAGTATGCTGACATATCTATAAATATGTAAATACTGGTTAGGATAATGGGGATGAAAACAGGTAGTCAGAAGGAAAAACATGCACTGCCCAGTGATTGGCTGGTTCTGAAAGTACTTAGGTGTCTTTTGTATTTAAGGTTATCTGAAAATCTGACTTTGCAACTTTCTCTCTGTATCCCCAAAAGAACGTTTTGCCCCATTCAGACCTGACCGTGAACACTTTTGACATCAGACACAGGACCCACCTTCTCTCAGAAATAATACTCCACCCTCATACTGCTACCAATTAAGTAATTTAGTTTGAGTACTTGTAGTCGCATTATGGAAAATGAATGTAAATACTCTTAACTGCAAATGCAACTACAATTTATTGTAACACAATTTGAGCAAGAAGCAAATAACAAGGAAAATGAGTAATACTTGAATAATTTGCTGCATATACAAACAGAACAGTAATTGGCTCTGAGACTGGAGGGAAAAGATCATAAAAATCTTTTATAACACTCCTAATTGTGCCCAAATTGAAAACTAAGAGTTTATGGCTAAGAAAAGGAGCATAATTCCACAATCCTGTCTTTTGTGGATAATGGACTAGGGAAGGAGTTAAATTCTGAATATCTCAACTTTTTGGTGTGTGATGAAGGATATTATAAATTTATTTACTGAATTGCAACATATTTCTGATATTTATAAAGGAAAAAAATCTCATACCTTATTTACAAAGAAAATTCAGCAAAACTGTTTAATGACACCTTTTAGAAAGATCTGAGTGTCTATTCTCTGAAAGTTCAGGAGTGAGTTATTTAAAACTCATCATAGTTTTTTCCTAACACATCCAGAGCTGCTTCAGGGAAAGAATGGTTGTGGAGGAAATTTTTCCATGATTGTCAATGAAAGTCACGAATGAATAGCATCCACACAGAGGATCACATTAGACTGAGGAATTACTATATTATGCACAGATCTAGATTAGTGTATTTAGACTATATTTTATTACTGTGCTTTTCCGTGAAAACACAGAGGATATCCCTATTGCTGACCCAATGCTAGTTTCAAATACAATTGTTGATGAAAAATCAAAATTAACCTTGAAGTCTGTTTTATAAGTATTTCAATTGAAGTTAAATTCAAAAGTTAACATTTTTAATGGAGATGTTCTTTATCATTTGCCAGTCAATAAACTATTTTCACTATATTTTGTAAATGTCAACTAAATTGTAGGTGTTGGAGGAAGGGTTTTAAGAATTTAGTCAGGTAGGCCACACTAGGAGAACAGTGACCTGGGAAATTTGGTATATCAATTTAAGAGATGTAGATGTTGGAGGCAAACTCATTGGCAAGTTTGGCAAACTCATTGGCAACCAGTCATACAAGTGGAGTGTGGTATCTGGACAATAGGCTACTAGAGATGGTTGATAGCCTTGCCAGAGGATTGGCGGCAGAGCCTAACAAGAGGGGACACTTGTCAAGGGATGAGAATCACACCAAGGAGCCTGAAAGCAAGAAATATTCAAAATGCAACCAGGCAGCATTCTGCTCAACATCAAAGAAGTCTGATAGCAGAGGTAGCCTTCTCTATTTCCTATGGTGTCCAATAGGACCGGAGTACAAAGATCTCTAAACATTTTTTTGAATGTTACCTCTAAAAGTAAAGACAAACACAAGTATCTATATCATATATATTTATATAACATATATATGACATACAAGAATTAGTATCTGATGACAGACTATATACTAAAGTGGGGTTCATCATTAAAACAGTAGGAATAAATTGACATTTTGGATGATTTGATGATTTGACTGTTTTTGCAAACTTCTTGTCAGATATGATGTCGTTATTTTTCTCCTTTGAAGTGTAGCTGATGAAGAACTTGTATTTGTCCTTGCCTTTTCTTAGTTTTCTGTGATGCTTCATGAATATTATTTTTAATCTTTGGTTTATTTTCATGGACTACTTTGAACTCACCTGCCTTTTTGTAAGGGTTAGTTTAAATTTCATTAAATACCTAAAAAGTTGCTCAATCTCTTTAGTCATTTGGCAAATGAAATTAAAACCACACTGAGATATCTCTATGTACTTTCCAACATGGCTGAAATTAAAAGTCTTGATAATATCAATTGTTTGCAAGAAGGTAGTGATACTAAAACTCTCACTGTTGTTGGTGAGTGACTCAATGCAATTATTGGGAAAACTTTTTGCAATTTCTACTGAACATATGCACAATCAATGAGCCAGTATTCCAACTGCCATCTTTATACTCAATGGAAATCCATGCATATATGCAGCACAAGACATGTACAAGAATGCTGATAGAAGGATTATTTATATTAGTCAAAACTGGGAACAATCCAATTTCTGTCAATGGAAGGAACAAATAAGTTGTGCTACATTATGTAACTTAATACTAGTAATCAATGAACTGCTGCTATTTAAAATGTGGATGAATCTTACGAACACAAGCCTTAACAAAGGAAGCCAAGTACTGAAAGAGTGCATATACTATT